>NW_025814053.1:8006250-8308333 GCF_018902025.1 Drosophila willistoni | reverse complement strand
TGGCCCAACACCTTGAAGAACCTCGCGCGATTAGAATTTTTGATCCCCTGAACCAATATATAGTAAATTGACGAAAATTTAAGTTGATAAGTATACTTGAAGTATATGAAAAATTCATATCTTTGTTTTTAAAACAGAATAATTTCTTTCAATCTGCATTTAAATTTCGAGAACTAAATTTTTCCGACCGATTTTCGTGTCGGAATGGAAATTAATTTTTTAACCAATTTGTTTGTTATCCATTCAAAAATATACTTAATTTAGATTTAATTGATATACATATAACTTTTTGAAATGGTTAAGAAATTACCAAAAATACAGTCTGACAAAAAAGTCAGATTAAACAAAAATTTGTGTTTAAAAATTCTCAAAATAAAGACACCATTATCTTTGAAAATCATTTCTTTACCGATTTTCATTCATGTTCTGACTTTCGTATTGGAAACAGATTTTTGATTTGCATTATGCACCCGAAAACTGATACATTCTTCTTTGTTTTTCTATTTTTCCAACAAACTGTTTAGTTTCTGCTTTCAGCTGCTTCTTAAAATCGATAAAATTCTTAGCTTAGATTTGAAATCAATTAATGATTGAAATTGAATATTGGAATCTTTTATGAACATTATTAGGTAGGTATTCATTTGAAATTTAACGATATATTCATAATTTTGCCTAGGATAATCAGCTCTTCCTCTTCCTTGCCCTGTAAGCTACCGTAATTCCATTGTCTCAATTCCCATTGTGAATCCTCTCAAATATTTTTCACTTCATCGTTTTCATGGGAGTTGCAGCTTTAAAATATCCGTAAATCCTCTCCCTCTCTCCCTCCCTCTCTCTCTCTCTCTCTCTCTATCTCTCTTTCAAAAAAGGGGAATATATATATATAAAAATAAAATAAAATGCCACGAACAAATGAAATCATTTACATTTTTATCTTCGTTTTTGTTTTTGTTTCTGGTTTATTTTATTTTTTTTCCTTTTTTAATTTTTATCCCATTTCTTGTTGGCCAAAAAATAAACTACCCATGAATTTATGCATACGAGTGAATTTTGCAGTGCGGAAATTTGTTGCCATCGATGGGAATGTACAGGGATGGGAGGCAGGGGGGTATTGGCTGGAGTATGCATCCTGTTGGTGAAAGGGGAGGGAGTTATGGTGCGGCATTCTCACACATAAATGGCAGTGGCAAAAAAAAAATGAAAAGAGAAGAGAAGAGAAATAAAAAAAGAAAATGCAAACAATGAAAATGCCTTGCAATGAAAATGCATTGAAAATTGAAAATCAATGAACTGTTATAATAACTTGCCGCAGAGTCAGAATGTATGTATATGTATCTGTGTGTGTGTGTGTTTGTGTGCATGTGTGGGTGTAAAATTCTGCATTGACAGGCAAAGGCTCACACGCAGGCAAACTTTTCGTCGATCCCAAAAAAAAGAGGATATATTTATGTATGTATGTATGTACGTATGTATGTACATACATATGTCTGTATTGATACACTTGAAAAAATTCAAATTCAAAAAATATATTTGCTTAAACTGACTATGAAAGGAGTCCAATTAGCTCGTTGATAATCCAATAGAAATCAAAACTTTTCCATTGTTTTTGCCTTGAAACCTTCAACTGTCGTTCATCTATGGATACCAGGATGTACTTTGGACATATCCCATTTGCCATTGTTCCAACATGACAAACATTCTGAAGCAAAGTGTAAGCCAATGCCATGCCTTTGTAGGTCCGTTTGTCCACCTCGCCCACCGCAGCTGCTGCATCTCCTTGAATTTTAACATATGTAACGCGTTGAGCTCAACTGGCAGAGTTGCCAGTGGCCTCTCGGAGTTGGGCCAGGCCCAGACCAGGCCAGGCCAGGCAGCATTTCCATTTCCAGCAGCGATTAAAAATTAAATGTTGTCGTATTAACAAACAACAACTTTGCCATCAGCAACGGCAACTTCTCCTTTTCGCTTCTTGCCAACGGACCAGAGACCAAATGGAGTTGCCTAGGTGGAGGTGGTGCTGTGGTGGGTGGGTGGTTGGCTGGTTGGAAAATCCCTTTCGGTCTATGTATAATGCATAAGGCCATTGGCTGGCGCCACGTGTGAAAATTTATGCACATGGAATTTCAAATGAATCGAAAGATTCTTGAACAGCATTCGTTGTAATTTTTCTCTCTTTATTTTTTGTTTCCTCTTTGAATATCCATATATGTATGTATGTATGTATGTATTGCATATGTGTAAATGCATGTATGCTTGAAAATTGAATGTATGGGCTGGAAAATTGCTGATCAATGAATTGGAAAAACATATTTGATGGCCTTGTCAAGTAAGAACTTAATATGTCCCCCATAATATACATACATATGTACATACATACATACATACATAGATGTAAGATATGATGTCAAAACAATTAACACACATTACAGACTCAGGCTCAACCATGACCCAAAGGGCTCAGGCGTTGTCAATCAGAGAGAACTTTAATATAACTAAAAATGAACAAAATATAAAAGATTAAATACTTCAGTTGTGACGAACTCCATATACCCTTAAAGTCATGGAGAAACTCTCTCTTATGATGATGTCAAACAAATGAATGACACTCGACATTAGAGTATTTTAGTTTAGTGTTATATTTAATATATTTACTTATTTGCCATGAACGACTAAATAACTCTTTTATTTCTCTGGCTCTAATTAGATTACCAGATCTAGTTTATATATTTTCTAAACGAATCCCAATTACAAAATTTCATTTAAAAACTGAGAGACTGACAATGAGGGGCTAACCAATTAAATTATTCTCTCTAAAACGATTATAATAATTATTTTCAACCAAAGCCTTTGACAAATATGCATTACTAGATTAATAATGCTTTAATTTTAGGTAAAATATAATCAACTTAAAGCTTTATTATATCTTCAAGAATCGTTTTAAGGATTGAAATGTTTCGTTTAATTGAGACTTGCCAACTAATGGACTTTTCTTTAATACTCTTACCACCTCTGCTTTAACACTTACCTAGTTATTGCATAAACCATTCAACGAGTGTAAAATGAAAAGTCATTTCGCAGCGGCCGACAAAAAAATATTTAGTTAAACATCAGCAAAGTCAAATAAACAACTTCAACACAAAGGCCAAAATCATAATAATGAATAATTAGACAAAACAACAACAAAATGCTATATGGAATATACTAAAGTCGAAGTCAAAGTTGGATTTATCGATGTGTATGTGGGTTAATAGAAAACATAAGGCCAAAGAAAAACACAAAAACCTGATGAAAAAACACCAAAGACAAAAAAACAAAACTCTAACAGATATCATCGATGCATCGCTGCTCAATTGGTCTCATCTTAATTGCTGGGGCCTTATTCCGTTTTTATGCCATTTTGTTGAAATGGCCATCATGTCAGTGGCAATTTTCACCTAACAAGCATTTCATTAGCCTAATTTCGATTGATCTGGGAGAGCCAGACTGGGGGTTGGGCATGGGTCTGCTTCTGACCAATCAGTATGTTCTATTTACGTTTTTCCTTTCTCACTCTCTACCGAATACCCATTGACTAAATGGGCATATCAACTTCTTCAGAACATAGTTAGTGTATTCATCTAACAAATCCATTAGAGGATAACCAAAAAGTCGTTGCCAGATATGACTTACAGGAATTAGTGCTGCTCTTTTCATCATTTGCTAAGCAAACAGCAGCAGCAGACGGAATCATGAAAGTGGCCAGTGGGATGGTAAGCCAATGATTGCTTTTATCCACCCACCATCCACCACCCACCACACAGTAAAGAGCAGGTGGAGAGTTTTTCATAAAATAAAACGGATAACTGACTGTGACTTTAGCGCAGAAACTTTGCTTTCAAAGATTTACTTTTCCGCTTCTCTTTTAAACAAAACATTGACTTCAAATTTATGGTGTTGATCTTTCCCAATAATCTGTTTGATCAAGTCCCAGCTTACTAGTTTACAATTGCCACATTGACATTCAGAATTTCCATTTCCCCCAAATTTCACTTTTTCGGCATTATTGGCATCTTTTTGGGCGTCATCTGGTTTTGAGGGCAACTCATTCATATCGTCGACTACGCGAAAAACCTCAGATAGGACAAGTTTTTCCCTTAGTTTCTGGAATTTCCGATTATGCAAAGGATCAACCAATTGTTCTGCTGGCTGGATTGTTCTCTTCTTGTCAGTTTTCTTTTCCAAAGTACGTAGAAATCGACCCAATTTAAGCAACTCTGGCGTATAACCTGCCACAAGGTCGTCGAGATTAAAATGCCAATTGAGTGATCCCATCTCGAAACCTGCCTTTAGAATATTGAAATTGTGTAGACAATCCTTTGATGATTTAGTACAATGTTTGACCACTCCTCTGGGTACAAGACCAGGACGCAGTTTGCCCAACACTTGACACCAAATGGCACCAGCTTTCAGTTCATCGAAATGTATGGCACGTAAAGGAGCCAATAAACGATTGATCCAATGAAGTAACATGTGAATCTCCTTCACCTCGGTTTGCTTTAATGCTAAAACGAATACATGATTATATCACAAGATGGAAAAAGAGTTCTTCAAACCACAACTTACTAGTCGACATAATGTAGAATAACTTTCAATTTTTGTGTCTTTAGTAGATTGGAAACTTTTAGTTCTAATTTTGATTTAGATTTTCAAATCGAATTGAAGCATTTTAAATGCTTTGACTACTTCCACAAAGCAACTCGATAAATATAAAAATATAAAAATCTGTTAAGTTCTAAGCTCGTCGGGGTCACCAAATGTTGAATTACTCATATGTACTCTGATAGTTTAAGCAATGCAACAAGAAATTCCGCTCTCTCAACTATTTAGTTGTTATGCAGAAACAAATGAATGAGTCAAAAATCTAAGAAAATGTTGTTCATTAAGTTCAGATTAAATTGGAAGTCTGATTGCGGCCTGGTCTGAAATAGAGAGATTCATGTAATTTTGATCGTTTTTAGGTCTTTGGAAGGTTATGGGTTATAATTTATTTTTTATTCCGAGAGCCAAGAAATCAAAACTGGCCAAGAGATATGAGAAAGATTTATGATCTCTTGGTTAATCTGTCGTTGAATTATTCGGTAGTCTAAAAAGAGCATTTCAATTTTAGAACAAAAAAAGAAAACAAAAACAAAGACAAACAAATAATTTCCTTCTGGGATGGGCTTTTCTTTTCTGACCGACAAAGCTGCCCTTTGGTACAGGGGAATCCTGTAAGTCCACAGCCTGAAGACAGAGGGCTCAGAGTGGTGAAGTGCAGGAAAAGTCTTTGCATTTTGCTTTGCATTTCCTGTGGTGACGTCTGTGGCTTTTCCCTGTGGTCAACTCCACAATTCGTTGTCCTGCATGCAAATGAATGTCTCCCCTCCCCTTCCCTCCCCCCACTGCTCCTGTCCCACTTCACTCTTGCCTTGTCGTGGCCAGGGTCCTCGTCACCTTTCTTTCGTTTTCCTTTTATTTTATTTTAATTTTTTTTGCAGAGGCCATTTCATTTCATTCTGCCTTGTGGCAGGATGCTGCCGCGGTTAGTAACGGCTCGTTCTTCTTCTTCAACCTCCTGCTCCTGCTGCTGCTGCTGCTCCTGCTCCTTCCAAATAAAATGCAAACAATGCTTGTTTCATTTGCGTAATAAAATATTTATACAGGTATTTAGTTTTCCAGCAAAAGAGAAGCAACAAAAAAAGTGAACAAGTGAAAGGCAGAGGAACAGCAAAAAAAGAGAGAGCAAAGGAAACATGCTGAGACCAACCAAAATTAAGCGAATTGCCGCAACAAAAAAAAAAAAAAAAAACACGAGACAAATAAAACATTTTGTCTTGCAACATTTTTTGTTTTTTTACCAATTCCCTAGTTTTGTTCTCGTTAAAGAGACGAATTTTAGCCGGGTCGAAGTTTCTTTACTCTGCCAAACTTTGCCAAAAGTTTCCTCAGATTTAGTGATCAACTCTAGACTCTTTCTCGAGAGATGAACATTTTTTCTCAAAACACTTAAGTTCTTGAGATTTGTATATGTCTTTCATTTACAGCTTAATATACTCCCTCGCTTATTGGGGGTATCAACATGGAACAAAGCACAAGAGTCTAGACATCATTTCTCAGTTTGTACGTTAAATCCTTTTGCTCATCCTTTGGACACGTTAGATAAATCAAAGCTCAGGCTGCGATTTGCCATAGCTCATATATAGAACGAGTGTGTATGTTTGTATGTATATGTATGTATGTAGGCGGCAGGGTGGTAAAGGAACAAAAAATTGGGCGAACAAAAAAATTGCCCCTCATTTATCACAACAAAGCGCCACACCGACAGGGGGGGGGCCAACAAGTTGAAATCCCTTAAACCAAAACCACCTGATAAAGTCCTTATGGCTAAGCGCACTTGGTAAATATTCTACTTAACCGTTGACACAAGTCGAACTTTTCAGTTTAATTATACCATGCGCCCTTAGGGTGAAATCGTATACAGTAAAATCCGGTTATAACGACTCCGCTTATAACGTCCGTCCGGTTATAGCGACTAAAGTTCGATGAGTGATTGGTTGGTCCCAATACAAACATATATGAAGGGTTCTCCGGTTAGTACGAAAATCGTCGGTCCCTTGGGCGTCGTTATAACCGGATTCTATTGTATTAAAGTCGCCAAAATGTATATAACAGGCAAAAGGAAGCTTTTCCGACCCTCATAAAGTATATATATTCTTGATCAGCATTAACAGAAGAGTCCATCTGTCCGTCCGTATAAACAGTTAGATTTCGAAGACTATAAAAACGCGAGCCACCAAATTTGCCAAATAGAATCGTGTAAAATCTTCCGCTGATATAGACGGACATGTCTCACAGGTACGAAAATGTACCTTTCAAATAAAATAAAAATGTTGAGAATTCATTAATTACATTCTGCGCAATTAATTCCCAAAAAAACACCTTCATATCGGACTCAGAGGGTGTCATGCCCCCTCAATTTAGCTGCTTAAACTGATCCAGAATATATTAATAAAATAAATTTCTTTTCATATTTTCGACCGATTTTTATTTTATTTTATTTTATTTAAGTTTTTACTGATTCGCCTAAACTAAAAACCTCTCGATTATGGGAGAGATTCCATGAGGAACATTTTGCAGGACTAATTTCTATATGCCTTGTAAGATATTTTAATTGATCTTTCTTTGTTGGCATTACTCGCAAATAATCCATCGACGTTATAGACAAGTTGATCCATTTCAACTCAATTTTCATTTTGTCTTTTTTAATGAAATTCAAATTTCAATATCTTTTCAACTTGGTTTCCAACCATTAAGTGGTTGAGGAAAAGTCAAGACAACAACCACGCCCAGAGTCAATTTGCCATGAATTTGGTTTTCCCTACGCCTTGTTGACTCTTCCTCTCTCTCTCTCTCTAGCTTTTTCTTTCACTTTGTCTCTGTTTTCTGTGGTAAATAATTTGCATGGGGCCATGCCCTTTTTGAGTCGCTTAACAGCCACTTTTTGAAATCATCTTGGAAACAAAATTTTCGCATTTATATGCAACTTTCAAATGCTTTTGAGCCATGGGCTTGCATCAAATTTGGATCGGTTGAAATTGAGAAATGGTTTGGGGAATCGCTCACGTTGCAGCGGCGGCAGCTGCAGCTTGGGATGCAATTTCGACGTGCTTTATCGCACAGACGCTAATTAATCTGCAATGTTGCAACGTCCTCACCATCCTCGGTCCACCTTTCAGCTCAGCTTCTTCTTCTTGTTGGAGCTATTAGCAATTGTTTGACACGTTTTTCTTTTTTAACAAATTCACGGAAATTCTTTTCAAAATACATTTTACATAATGGCTAAGTGAGAAATGCTTTTGAGAGTGAAAATCCACCTGTGAAAATCCTAGCCAGCGATGACAACCAACTGAGACTGTTGTGGTCCAGAGAGGGGGGAGAATGGACTATGGGGAGTGAGTTTGGAAGGTGATGCTCGGTCAACACACAACAAAAAATGTCTAAATTTGAAATGTCAGCATTGTCAACGGCAATTTTGCAGTCACACAAATGTGCAGTGACAGCTTTTGTTTATGTGTTTTTGTCAGTTTTTGTTGTTAAAATAATAATACATAATAATAATTACGAAAAGCTTTCAAATGTTTTATTTTGTGCTGTTTCAAGTGTCACCGCATTTGGGCAACCATCTAAGCTGTCAGGGCCGCTGACCTCTCCCTCCCCACTCCCCACCCCCCACCGGTCTAATCCAAGTTCGGACGACGATGCCAACCAAATCAGTCAGTGAATGAGCATATATATATATGTGTATATATTATTTATATTTGTTGTTGGTATTATGAGACCTCCAAGCATGAGTCGGCTTAATGGGCACGAGCCCATTGGAGGGCTAAAGGAGGAAAAGGGTCGATATGATGGCTGCTGCTGCTGCACTTGCTGAAAGTTATGCAACATTCTGTGACTAGGCAAAGCGAGTAAACTGCAAATTAACCGCAAATGAGCATAAATCACAAAATCTATAAATACCTCCTACCCACACACAAACTAACTTAGAGATGAATGCATATTAAATATTGTTCTCCATTTTGTGTTATTGCCAGTTTAACCACATTTCCGACACATTTGAAATATGCAAACAGAAGCGTCAGAACTTCACTTTATACTATGCCAGTTAACTTTAATATGCACTTCAAATTTCTATACAGTTTACTTATTAAAATACCTGAAATATATGTTTTTGATTAACATAACGACAAATTTCTCTCTTCTTGTATACACATGGAAAATGTATAAGAAAGTTTTTGGAAAGGTTGAGAATATAGTAGTTTATTAATTTATTTTTTCTTTATTTAATTGTCCAATCAGATTTCATGCATAGAAGTTTTTAACTTAGTTCTCTTCAAATGGTGCCCGAAGGATTCGTCAGGTGTCGCCAGGATCATCACCAGAGAGTTCAGAGGCGTAGCCCAGTATGGACAGGGGTGATCAGCTGACCCCACTTTTGATTATTCAATTTTATACTTTTTTTTTTGTATAGAAACTCATTCAATTCAAAATTCAAAATTCGTTCAAAATTCGTTTAAATTTTGTTTATAATGATCAATTGATATAAAGATGAAGCATTAATTGCTTTTATTTAGAAATTCAAATCAAATTAAGTTTAAAATTTGTGTCCCTCCCTAATCTTGGCCACGCCTTGGACAGAGTTAAACTAACGCTGAACTAAAGCTAAGTAAATTTCATAATTCCTGATTCGGTTTGAGCAACTACAACATTTCTATTCCCACCAAAAAAATCACAATTCAAACCCATAGAAGAACGAAAGCAGTCAACAATCCAGTAAAAAATCATATATAAAATCAAAAAAAATAACAGAAAATGAAGTAAGTAAGTCGTCTCGCCGACTTTGGTATACCATACACCAGTAAAGCAAATACATATTTCAACTTTATTAAACAAATGCATTTTCACATGCTTTTTACAAGCATATCTTAGTATCTCGCTCACTCAATCATACGAGCACCCTAGCGCCCCCACCAGCCAACGGCCAACTCCGGCCTTATGGAAAAACGTTTATATGCATAACTCGACTGTTTTTTGTCCGATTTTGATCAAATTTGGTATTTTGCTAGATATTAGTATTAAATTTAAGTGTGCCAAATTTGATTGCATAAGGTAAAAAAATACGGGAGACAATCAAGTTTTTCAAATTACGGGGGCGGAAAAGGGCGTGGCAAAATTTTTACACATTCAAAGTGCGTGCATTTACTAAGCAAATATACATACCAAATATGGTGTCTCTAGCTGGAATAGTTTTTGAGATAAACGCTTTTTTTTAATTGCGGGGGCGGAAAGGGGCGTGGCAAAAATTTGAAATAAACTTGATCACTCTACATACTACACGAGTCTACATACCAAATTTGGTGGCTCTAGCTCTTACAGTCTCCGAGATCTAGGTGTTCATACGGACAGACGGACGGACGGACGGACGGACAGACGGACAGACGGACGGACGGACAGACGGACGGACAGACGGACATGGCTAGATCGACTCGGTTGTTGATCCTGATCAAGAATATATATACTTTGTGGGGTCGGAGATGCTTCCTTCTGCCTGTTACATACATTTTGGCGACTTTAATATACCATTTCACCCTATGGGTGTATGGTATAATTAGTCTTCAAGTTAAGTTACAAAAGCTCTTACCAGTTTTAGTACGAAAAAAATTCTTAACTACAGATAATTCGATTGGGTTTAAGAATATCTAAAAAAAATTCATGTTTAGTCTGCTTCATTTGAGTAAGTGAAAATTTTACTAATTCCATTTGCAAGTCTTTAAACTGCAACACAGTTGAAATATCTTTGCCAGAGCCAAAAAAGGTTGCAAGAACACTGTAGCACACACAAAAACAAACACACACACACAAATATACAGAGCAGTTTGGAGGTATGTGGCTAGCAGGTCCTTTTGGGAGAGGGCAAAGCGAAAAGGACCTAAAACCCGAAATATTGTCAACGCGAATTAGTGACACATTTTCGAATTCGATATAAATGTTTTTCATGGTTCACAAAAACGGAGAAACGGAGAAATGGTGAAATGGTGAAACGAAACGACGACATTCGTGTCGGTACTGTGTGTTGCCGTAGCCGTAGCCGTTCCCCGTCCTGGTCTCCTGGTCCTTTCATGTCCTGGCACTTGCCTTCCATCCATTGATAGTAATTGCAAGCAGCATGCACAATTGCAGCAACTTCGCTTGCAGCTTTTTACTCAAAAAGCAACGACAAGAACAACAACAGCAACAACAACAAACAAAAGGAAAGGGAACAAAAAGAAAAAAAGAGAAACGAGACGCGTAATAAATCCATAATCCAAGGCGACAATTTGAATCATTGCTCTGTAAATGGATGGCGCGCGGGGAATGTGCAAGGAGGAGAATGCCAAGCGGGGGCAGGGCGAGAGGCAGGCGAGAGGGATTTGACAATCGCAGCTGCAAGACAAGACAGTTGTCGCTGTTGCCTGCTGCCTGCTGGCTGCGCCACTGCTGTTACCCATTTTTGGTACCCCGTATCCGGATGCCAGTACAGGCAATACTCATTCATTCTATATGGTATTAAATCGTAACACAGACACGCCCCCACCCATTATGTTATGCACTAGTGTCTATTAGGACATTGTCTTTGTGTTTACCTGGTGAAAATAATTGGCTAGTGTCACTCCTCGACCCATGATTCCAGGGCATGTCAAAAGTCGTCGACCGGCAAGTAAAAATTCATGGTAGTTTTTTTGTTTTAGTTTCTTCTCTTTTTGTGTGTTTTATTACATTTCACTTTGTCTGGCATTTGCCCTGACGCCAAATTTGTTTCACCCGCATTCCCCCCAACCGACACCACCCCTCACCGCCCTTGCTGCCAGCTATCAACAAGGCAGCCCTTAACCCGACTCTAACCCATGCGAAAATTGCATTTTATGCCCTCAACTGATCCTTCCTCCAAGATTCTTATGTTCCATTTCCCCCACCATTCTCACTCTCTCTCCCTCTCTCTCTCTCTCTCTATACCAAGTCACTCACTCACTCGGTTGCTTGCTCACTGTTTGTCTTTGCTTTAGCAGTTAAAATAATCATAATAAAAACAAAATCCGTGCGCTTTAAGCGCCAAAGAGGAAAAACATTCAACGAAATGTCAACATTTGCCAACTGAAGTAGCCAACATTGGCAACAAGCAAGTGGGATTGCGACATGAGGCAAGCGAACAGGAGCTAGGCTAAGGACACTTTGATGTCGGCTTAGTTATCTTGATCACAGCAAAGCAATCGATTTAATTTGACCTTAATGAAGTTGGCCATGCAATATACATTAAACTGCTCTGACGGACAGCCAACAAAGGAGTTAGCGATGGCCAAATAAAACGAAAAAGGAATTTACTATAAGGACTAGGGGAAGTAAGGAATAAGGATAGTTCCAAGGAAAAGGGTTTTTTTTTCTATTTTTGCCGATGCTCTTATGTTTACCATCTCTAATAAGTGGAACAATTTATAAGCAATTTCCGGTTGGAGTTTTGGTTGACAGCCAAAAAAAGAGTTCCTAGCCCGGTTAACCTTTTAGAATAAACGCATGCCATCAGATAGTCGAATGCTCGAACATTCTTTAGCTGAAATTTTGTATACATATGTACATACATGTATAAATGCTTATATTTTATGCATGTCGTTTATAGTTGATGTTATTCTTGTTGGAAACTTTCCGACAATTTGCATTTTCCATTTGGGAACTTATCCCCTTTCCCATCCACACACACACACACACACACACACACACACATTCACAGGATTTAATTAAATGCAACAACAAATTAGTTGAAACATTTTGGCAAACATTTCTCGCTACATGTTTTTAGTTCGAATACTTTGTGATATATACAACACACAAAATGTCTGTAAATGTTCGAGTGTACATACATATGTCAGTATGTAAATGGATGTACATATATCTACATATATATATGTCTGATTGACATATCATGCTATTTGATAGACCACCTCCCCTCCAATCGTTCTACCACTTTCAAATGGACATTGAACTTTGAGCAACAGCAAAATGACCAAAGGTAATCACACCGACGCCTAGCCTCCTAACTAACTCATGCAGCTCATGGACGATTGACAAATAGTTACTGGACACCGGGACAGACAACGTGGCCAGCCATGACATTACTTATTTAGCATGGCCCAAATGTCAGGGAAATAGTCTGCAAACAAAACCAAAAAAAAAAAATAAATAAAAGGCAACACATTCAACGAATGAGTTTTATAGGTTATTATATCAAAATAAGTAAAGAATTTAAGCATTCAATTAAATTACTTTTAACATGAATCTATAATGTTAACATTTCTTTGAGATGAGTTTGCTCTTATGAAAATTAAACTTGAAGTACACCATCATCTCATTCTATCCCATCCCATTCTAATCTATATCTAGTAGATCTCTGAACTCTAATCCCTGACAACAGGTCGTATATGTAATATTTATGAGAACCTTTTCATTTTCCATACTATTAGAATTTGTGCAGCTGAATGCGTAGTTTATTGAAATCGAAACTTAAGAGCCCCATTGTTGATCCCCTTTTAGATACGTCAATGTTCAAAATGAGCAAAATTTAAATTCTACCTCTAATGGCCAGACTCTAGAACATCCAGTCCATTCAGAACAAATGCATTTACAATTTCTCTAGTACATACATATATGTGTGTGTGAACGGGTGAGTGTGTATATGTGTGTGTGAAGGGGTGAGTGTGTACATGTGTGTGTGTGTATATGTGTGTGAAAGCGAGCCTACGTTCTGGGTGTATAATTAGGTGCCTCGCCTTAAATCGTCTTGACTTTTGGGCCACAATGGTTTCGGCCAAGAATTTCAATATTGCATTGACTCGAAGGATGACACATGCGGAATTGAGGATATGCTTTTGCTTTTGCTGCTGCTGCTGCTTGTTCCTCCTTTTGGTCGAACCCCTGGTGTTCAATCATGCAATTTGCCACATGCAGGTTGAAAATTGCATGCCTTAGATGAGATGAAAAGGCAAGGTATCCTGATTTGGCCGACCTATATTTATGTCACTTTTCGTTTGACGTTTAAAGCAAATGTGCATAAGTTCCAAAAATCCCATTGCCTGCTACAAAAAATAAAGAAAATAAAAAGTACAAAATTTGCATACGCAAATAAAAATAAATAAATTGAAATTTCGTCAAGCGACAAGGTGAATGCCGACCCCCTGTGCCTTTTTTTGTATCACTCCACGCCACCTCCATCTCCGCCTCTCAACTTTCACTTCTCGTCACAAAAAGTTGGTTGATATGCTGCATATACAACACGCATGTAAATCGAGTCTTTACAATACAAAATGCCACCTGTGGGTCCGGAACAGTGGATACAGGCCCAAGGACACCTCTCAATAAAAAAAAAAGAGGAAACAAGTGAAGAAAAAAGAAGCAAATCCATGAGTGTCTGGAGTGTAGTTGGCAGCTTAAAGATAAATTTGCTTTTCTATTCATTTTTTTGTTTTCACCCCTTCATTTTCTTTTCTTGACTGTTTTGAAGAGGAAGATTCTCTCCCTTTGTCAATTGTTATGCCCAGAAAGCGATGCTATTAAAGTTTTGGCATTTTACAATGAAAGAAATTCATGCAAATCAAGCTAAAAAAGAGAACGTTAATAGTAATAAAATGAGTTGCAATTTAAAATGTACTTGAAATTCAAAAATACTATAAATATATTAATTACTTTTCCATTCATCTCATTGATACAACAAAACAAAATTAAGCCTAATCAAAGGCAAGAGTAAATGAAGAATCCTTTCCAATTTCCTTCATCTTTCACAAGTTTAAAGGAAAAGCTCGATTCTTTATTAATAAATACGCTCTATTCTTAAGCCTAAAATATGTAATTTTAAGAGTGGCAAATGAAAAACTTTTTAAAAACTTTATATATTAAGTATACGACATGGTGACCGAATTCATTCTCATTCATTTTTATTATACTTCATTTGTTTATGTTCATATTTAAATTTGGAAAACACATTCAAATTTTTCTATTCAACTTTTAGAATACTTCGAGTTTTGAAAATTTATTTTCGGGTGTAATTGTTGAATGTACACTCCCGGACAGACAGACGCCTGTCACATTTTGGAACTAAATATATTCCGTTGAAAAAAGTTGCATTCTAAATTGTTGTTGATAGAAAATGGTGAAAATATTGAAAAATGGAATGTATTAGACATAAAAAGAAAAGTGAATTACTAACTTACTTACTTACAGAATAAGGCGTGAATGCATTTTTGAATCTATATTGTTTCGAAGATAAAATTTCTGGAATTCATTCAAGATTTTCCTTGCCTTCAAAATGGGTTTTTGGTGGGGATTCAACAAAATGCCATTCCAGGTAAAAACACTTCTATCTCTGAATTCCTTAAAAGATGCTGATAATGGTCAATGATTTCCCAAGCTATATAATTTCGTTTCTAGCCATCCCCATTTCATATCGTTTGTGCAAGCCAAGTTAGAGCCGTGAATTGATTTATTTTCTTATTTGGAAAACCATGGTAAACTAATTTACTAAATGTTTTCTAAAACAACTACATTTCTATGATTATGTTTTTGTTGAACCAAATTTTCAATTGGAAATTGTTTAAGAGAAAATTCGTTGATATAATAAAGTCATTAATTGATTGATTGGTATTTTTTCTTTCAATCTTAAAAGGGGCAAAGCGATATGAGTGGTCATTTGTGTACAAGTTTAATCCTTCAGCTTTTTTTTTTTGTCAATGACCAATCTGAGGGTAATAAAAATTGGTTAAAGTGTTTAATCAATTTTTTGTAAGTTACAACTTATTTAGGACCGCCAACATCGACCGCCGACTACCACTTTGAGCGAAATGTATGTGTATAATAAAATGAAATTGTATGCCATAAATCAAGGACCAAAATACTCGTACACATTTAGCCTATTTAGTTGAGGTTATAAATTTATGTTAACCATATGGTTTGGCAGCTAAATGAAATAAAAGGGATTGACAAAGCGCTTTGATCCTGCCTCAATGTAAGAATCCGAACATTTTCTCGACCCAACTCTCTTGACCAGGCACACACACACACACACACACACACGCATACACATGAAGCACATAAAAACCAATCAAATGGAAGTAAAATGTTCAACGACAACGACAAAGGCGAAAGGAACAAGCTAACAGCCAACTGTAGCAAAAACCGAAACCTAAACTGAAACAGCAACCGAAATCGAAACAAACTTACATACACACACACACACACATCCACACATACAACACACAAAGCACCTGACCTGAAAAAATAGTCACAATAAAATGCCAACTGCCAATAAACGTCAATAAATCAAACAATTGAGCGCGGCCAAGTTTTTGTGATGGCATGTGCCAAATAAGTCCGTCCAAACAATGTGACCCCCCCCCGCCCCCCACACCCTTCACCGCGCTGCCACCATGCTTCTCGCCCACTCAAAAGAAATAGTCAGCCGAGAAGAAAAAATCAAAATAAACTAAAATAGCCAAAACCACACAGAAAAACTATTGTCAGCAACATGCACATGAAACATACAACATGAAGTTGATGTTTGGTATTCAGTTTCGATTTCAGTTTTCCATTTTGGAGTAGAAATGTATTCTCGATCAGCATAACTTGTCAGGTTTATCTCGGCTCAATTGGCTTATATGGAGAGGCAACATTTACACAGCAACGTAGATGTTCTCAACCGTCGTCGAGGGGTTCAGTTTCCATCCTGGCAGATAAGATTAAGTTTGCTTGGTGGTGACCCCGATGCGTGTAAATACAATAAAAAATACAAATTCAGATTTTCATTTGAAACTTCTGGTGTTTCTGTCATGATTTTGCCCATATGGAGTTTATTTTTTTGTAAGTCTTTTGTTTGTGTCGTAGTAATAACAACTAAAAAATTTCACTGACATCCATTTCCTCCTAATGTTTTTGTTTTTTTTTTTTTAGATCCCTTAATAAAGTGAACATAATTTAACTATATAAATTTAGCAAAGGCCGAAAAATGTGTGATTTTTTTCCAGCCGGTTGTGTGTAAGAATTTTTGACAATACTAATAGCTTAAGACTTGAGGGATGGGAGGGCTATCGGGCGGTTCAGGATCTAAAAATTCCTTCTTCAAAAAAAAAAAAAAAAGTGTATATACATATATATAGCAATAATAAAACGAATCGAATGTTTTGTTGATCTGTTTGTGTGCGTGAGATTCTTGATCATTTTTGATATTCGTTTTCTTTTTCTCTTTTGTTTCGCTTTTTTTTTTCTTTTTTTTTTTTTTGGTAGTTATAGAGTGTAGATGGACTTGACAGCGGAGCCCTGCTTGACCATGGTATCCTTATGCAACTGATATTGCAGAACATAGCCACTCTCCATGCGAAGGCTTTCGCGTAGTTTGTTACCAATTTCAAGAGCGGCAGCCTCATTGCCACCGTCAGCGGTCCAGATGGATATCTTGTTGCTTTTGCCTCTGATATTGACAACAGCGCCGCAAAGTTCATCCGAATAGTCACAGCATTCGCCGATCAAGCAGAGCATCGTGTCCAGCCAGAAATGATCCAGATCATTTTGAGTATTCTTATTCAAATTAATCACCCAACGCCCGCCATGAACATTGGCATCATCCTCCCACATGGGGCGTATACCCTTCTTGAATAGACAATAATCGCTGCCCAATTTGATTTCCGATGGCGGCTTAATGTGATTGATTAAGCTCCAGAAATTCTCCACTGTATTGAAGCTAGTCACCTCGTGAAGCATATCCTCCCAGGATTTGCTGCGATCGTTCTCCAAGTACCATAAAGTCCAATTGCTATGCAATGGATGATGCGGCTCAGCCGGCTCCTGTTGTCCAGCCGGTTGTTCACCTGACGCATCGCCATAAGAGTCTGTCATTGGGGCTCCAGCTCCAAGTCCGCAGGCCATCGATGTGCTGGGCACAGCATCGTCTGGATTCGAGCAGCTCGAATGGGAGCGTGCGACAGAATCTGGTGAAAGCAAGAAAAAACATGAACTTCAGCTAGCCAAAAAAAAAATCTGATCCTTGCGCACCTTCTGAGCCAGCAAACGAACCAAATCCATTTCCAATATTCCCACCATTGCTACCGCTTGCTGAGATGGCACCGGATCCATTGCCGCTACCATTAGCAGTATTACCATATGATGATGTCGATTGGGTATTCTTATATTTGGATGTGTTTGAGTCCGGAGTACTAGTGGCATTTGGATAGCCGTTCCCGAAACAATTCTGTCCGTTTTGCGGCGATCCAGACTTTGGACCACCTCTCATCGATGAGGACCTAACCATGCGACTTCCATTTGTGGTCGGTACCACCGGCTCCGTACTGAATTGCTCATCATTATTGATGCATGACTTGAACATCGTCTTGGGATTGGCAAAATTTTTCATTTTATAAAAACTATTGGGATACATCTTGCTTCTGAAAGGAGCGAATAGAACGTAAAAAGTAATTGCAGGATATTCTTACCCAAACAGAGAAACGTCTTTAGATGGGCGGTTGATTGTGAATTGTGTTAGCGGGGGGGAAAGTAGCAAGGATATGGACAGGGGGATACTTACCTTCGTTTTTGTTATTTTTTATTGTTGTTTACTTTAAATGCCGCTATAAAAATGAATAGTTACCGTGATGTGCCGATTCGGCATTTACATCGAAAATGTTATTTTCTTGTACCGATTTTAATTTAGATAACTTTACTTTTTTACGTTTCTGTTTCGTCTCTGTTGCTGCCGTTCTTAATACGTTACACTCATTAATGTTTTTTACAGAAGCAAAGAGGATAAACTGAAAATGTGAAAATAACTCGAAATTTGTTTATCATCTGGCACAACGAGCTCCGGCACAGGCACAACTGAAACTGAATTCGAAACCTATTCGGGCGAGCAGGATGACAATTCGATGCTCGGAGTTTCTTATCGTCGCCTATTTAGTTTTGTGATTCTCGTCGTTGGCTAACTCTGGTGATGACAAATAAACGATAACGATTAATCAAAGGTGCACGATTACTAATTACTCACAATTAATCGTGAAATTAGTCGAATAATCAGGCCTTTATTTATTTTTAATGGTTTAATTCTTTATTATTTATGTCCTTTATAGTTGAAAGCAAGTTTGTTTGATCTTGGAAAAGATTTTTTTTATAGAGATTTTTGGTTACAATTTAACAGTAATATCAGACAAACTAATCGATGATTGCGTGTCATATAATTAATCTAAGACACCAGGGCTGCTATAGTTTCTTGTTGTTAGATATTTAAACTACTTGAGTAGGTAAATGGAGCTACAATAATCGATAAGATTCGGTGAACTGGCAGCTGAACTTAACTAAGGGCGCATTCATCTATTTTTTTTTGTTTTTACAAATTGAGAAAAGACTTTTTAGACTGCCAAAAAAAAACTGACCAGAACAAGAAACGTGCGGACTGACTGAATGTATGTGTATGGGGCGGTTATGGAGGCAAGAACTTGGCAAGTTTCAAAATAAATATTTGCCCACCCTGTTGGAAGTCGGGTTCACGGGTTTTGCTTTGGGTTTGGGTAAGCATACGAATTCGAGTTGGCGCTACACTTCACGCATTTCTTATTATTAGCCTGCACTTCTTCCACACATCGAGTAGAATTTGGGATAAAGTTGCTTTTGCTACACACAAAACTTGTTATGACACGGAAGGAGCGAGAGAAAGCGATTGGGACAAAAAAGTAGGAAATGCATAGGAGGGGAAAAGGAGATGAGAATCGAAATAGAAATCCAAACTTTAACTAATGGCAATATTTTTTTTTTTTTTTCGTTTGTTTGCCTTTGCTCGTGTGTCGAATGTTATTGAACAAACTTTCGTTTCGGTTCCAGACCATCTAGCATCTACACCTCAACGTCTCATACCCCCTCCCAATGCTCCGCCGACCAACCGCTCTATGAAGTGGAAATGAAACATTTTCAAAGTCAAAGAAACAAATATTTGTCTAGGTATCTTCAGGATCTGAACCTTTGACAATGTTTTTCTTTTCCCCCCTTTATTTTTCGTTTCGTCGACAAATTTATGACGTATACGCAGAGAAGTTTGGAGAACGATTGATAGTCTAAGCATTTGAACTAATCAACAGATTCGAGGTTAGTCTGTAGTCGAAAGTCGTGGAGATGGTTTTCTTTTGCTCTTCGAGGAAAATATTAATCTACTCAGGTTATTTGTTATTATTCAGTACCCAAAAAAAAATCAATCTTAATAGGTTTAAGGAAATCATTTTGAGTTGAGAGTCCCATTTTGCATATGCAAAAGGAGAATTCATCCAGAATGGCATCTTCTTTCGAAGGGAGGGCATAAATTTACCTTTTTTCAAGTGGTTAATTTTTCATTTTCCTCAAACCCAACAACAACATGAACATCAGCATAAAAAATAAAGAAAGAGCATGACGGGAGGAAGGGGGTGGAATAGCAGCAAAGGCAATGGCAAAAGAAACAGGGTAAACCTCATTCAAGAAAGCGATTTATGTGCTGCCAATAAATTTACTCAACACTTTGGCCCTGACTAATACAATATTTACATCAAATTGTTGTAATACACGAAGCAAGATGGTGAAATTGAAGGGAAAGGGAAAGGGAAGGGCAAAAAGAACGATGCCAATTCGGAGGGTTTTGTATAAAAAATTGCAATGCGTATTTTCCAGGACCATGGAATGGCTTCAGCTTTAGTTTGCAGCTCCCCGTTGGACTGTCATTTAAGTTAAAAGCGCATTTGTATATGAGAAAAGGAGCAGCACTCTGTACTACAGTACAGAGCCCCAGTGAGTGGGTCAGGATTGGAAGGAGCTGAAGAGTATGGGTGTGTGTGTGTGTTTGGACTCCTCTGACTTACTGCTTACAGCCGGTGGCCCAATCCCTGAGCGCTTTTTAAAAGCAAATCTGGCACAAGCGGTGGTTGGCATCGGGCATTGGGGCCGTCTTTTGCTCATTTTATGTCTGTTGTGCAATGTTTTAGCATTTGCTTCTCTTTCGTCTTCACTCCGAGTCCAATGTTTAATCCCCAAGCTGCCTTTTTGGGTAACTTTATGGCCGAAAGAGGCGTAAAGTGTTAAGTGCGGGGGCGTGGTTCACATTGTTTCTGGCTGTCAATGAAACAGAAAGGATGCTTCTTCTCTTCCTGCATCTCCTTGTGTCTTTAGCTATAGATCCTAAAATCTTTTGTTCATTTTGAAAATTTGGATTTTGAACTCATCTCAGTAGACATTTCAAATACTTTTACGAAAATTTCCCTGTTTGATTTAGCTAAAAGGTGATTTAAGTAGTCATGCGAGTATTTTAATTTTCAAAGTCTGTAATTATTTTCTTTTTGTTTTACCCAATTCCCAAATAATTTGCAAGTTAATATGCATAAATCATACATCCCTTGGGATTACGTATCGAAATTACTTTTTCGTTTCTCCTCATTTGGCATGTAATTAAATATGTAGTTAACAAGAGCAAAGAGAGAATTTTTAGCCATATTTAAAACCAACATTTGCTTGTTGTTTCGGTCAATTCTATTGTTCATTGTAAGGCTATTTATTTCGATTTTGCTGTTGACCTGGTCCACAGAATGTTGTTATGTTTGGTCGCAAAGAAAAAAGGAAAAAAAACTAAAAAAAAAACCTGATGAAAATGCAAAAATTTCATCTCTCTTGCTCTCTCTCTAACATTTGTTCGCCCAGCTGCTGTCGCTTCCTTTCTGGCTGACTGGCTGGCATGCCAATTTTAATTAACAAAAAACATGGAAGGCTTCGTGTTAGATTTTCGGTTTTGTTTGCTTAGTTTTTAACTCTCTGCATGTTTGTTGTAAATACATACATACATTCATACATTCATACATATATATATATATATATATATATATATATATATATGTATATTTGGTATGCGTTTATATATACATGCGTTGGTTATTTTGGACAAGTCAAGCCAAAAAAAAAACAAAAAACAGAAGAGAAATACATTCCACTGAATACAATGACGGTAACGCTTGAACAAACAACAAATCGAAGTATGTAGATTTCGGTTTATTCTCATAGTTATTCCAAATAAATTTAATAATAGACTTCTCTTTAATAAATCCATTTATTTTTGGCAAGATTGATAAAATTGCCCCTAAAATCAGGCAACAGATTTACCATGTACTTTGGCTGCAGAAATATGTAGCATAGTTTTGGGCAATCAACAAAAAAATAGTTTTCAGTAGGGTATCAACAGGTTGACTTTGGGCTTTAATCCTTTTTCGGTGGTCTAAGACGTTACTTGGTCCGCCATTTGGTGACAATTGCCGTTGTCCATGCCGAATCTGAGAATCAAAACGAATGGAGAGAGGCAGCAGCTCTCGGCATTGTCATTGTCGCTGACTGTCTCTTCCGGTTCCGGTTGCTCTCCCCTTATTCAGTTGTTTGTTTGTGTTTGTGTTTGTGTTCGTGTTTGTCTATGTGTCTGTTGGCCACACTTTTTCTCTTTTGTTTGGCGGTAACTGCTGCAGTTTCTGCGGCTATTCAAATTTTTTTTCCCATCCTTCACCTTACTCCTTTTACTCTTACTCTTCTATTCTTTCTTGTTCTTCTATTCAACTGGCCCTGATCCTATTTCCGCTTTTCACCATTCTTTTGCCATTTAATTAAAAAATCTTTTCTGCTCATATTGTGCGTTTTTCTGTTCAGCTTTTTGCTCATAT
Source organism: Drosophila willistoni (assembly GCF_018902025.1). Taxonomy (NCBI): domain Eukaryota; kingdom Metazoa; phylum Arthropoda; class Insecta; order Diptera; family Drosophilidae; genus Drosophila; species Drosophila willistoni. The sequence goes on along the minus strand of NW_025814053.1, from coordinate 8,286,038 downwards.
CATTAATTTATCATTTAATTTTATGGTTATCATTTGCAGTTTTTTATTTTCTTCTTCATTTTTGTTTGCTCAATTTATGCACATATATTCACATATTTGTGCGAATTATTTGTTTTTAAATTGCTGCAATGCAATTAATTAGAAGTGCTGCAATTTTTATCTGTGCCACAGAATAACAAAAAAAGAAGTACAAAAAAAAAAACTATATGGGTATACGCATAAATAAAAACCATAGAAAAAAGTAATAATAATCGAAAAACATTTAAAATGTTGCGTGTGGTTAGAGGCAAACAATTTAAATAATTATGCATTTTAATGGGCGACCTATTAAATATTTAATGCAATTGTTAAGTGTCCAAATCAAAATTTAAAATAAATATTTACAATGTCTCATTAGCAATTCATTCATCTCCAACATCATCCGCCCCGTGCAACGGTTCGATGGCAACAGAAACTTGTCTCTCAGCTGGTTCCAAGCTGTTACGTGTCATGCAACAGAGCTCTGTTAACTCTTAACAGCGGACTGCGACCTAGTTTTCCCGTTGCTTTCTGCAAAATTTGGTAATGTTCACACTTATAGGGTTTTAGAAATGTTGAAAAACCCCATTGCCATTCGTGACTTAAGTTCATCAGGTGTATTTGAATAGGATCTTTTTTTGGCTATATTTATTTTTAAGCCCGCCTAGAAGGGTCCCGAGCTATCAAAGCGCTGTTTAACGATTTTTTATTACTGAAAATTACAAAAAATTAATTTACAAAAGTTCTGAAAATTCTTCAAAATTGTTAACTTTGCGAATTTGTTACCTTGTCAAATTTTAAGCGATTTTGAAAAGTAAGATCTCATTTAAGTGCTGTTAAATTTAATTTGAATTAAAAATGTAATTCACGTTAATTATAAAGTAATCTCAACTGAGACAAAAAATGCGAATGAACAGCAAAGTATTGCAATTAGCAATAAACCTTAATTTCATGAAGCTCTAATTTTGTCAATTTTTTGGGTAGTTTGAATAACCTCTTTCAATCTGCATTAATCGAGAACTAAATTTTTGCCAATTTTTAACGAAAATCAGATTGAAACCTTTTTTTGTTTACTATTCAAGTGTTTGATGTAAGTTTTCTATTTGATTAAGATATATATTTTTAAAATCGGTTTAAAAATTGGCGAAAATGCCGTCTAAAAAAACGTCAGATTAACTAAAAATGTATGTTTTAAAATTCCATATAAAAACATGACCTTTACTTCGGCCCCACGGTGGCTTAATCTGACACTGAGAAGGATCGTTGCACTTGCCTAAAGGAACGACTAACACAGCACCCTCGCCTGATGATAGCAGCAGGACCTTTGGTGATTTTACTGAACATACAGCAAATGAGGCCATTGGATATTGGCTAACTTTTTCCTTCTTTATCTATTTATAAACATTTATTTCACTTAATCTTTTTAGAGACTTTGCAGCAAATGTCGCAAAAAATAATAAATATACGAAATTCATTTATAACAGACGATTTTAAAATTATTTTTTGTTTATCCATAAATATTCGTCATTGTTTTATGTATTAAATAAAGACATATTTATTTTTGGGGTTTTCTTTTGCAAAACCTGCTAACATTGCCAACTTTCGTTTACGTCTTTTCACTTTGCTTTGCGTACAAACTAATTGTTGTTCGCAATAACATTTAAGTAAATATTGAAATTGCATTTAAAACAATATTTAAAAGTATTTTTATAGAACAGTTTCTACTACACAAAAAATTGTCAACAAATGTACACTTAAACATAGAGAATGTCCTTCTAAAGATTGAACCATTCATTAGTACTCACTTCGCAAATAATGTTTGACCTTCTTTTTTTAAGAGTAGAAACCGATTCAAATAAGATGGCGATATTATAATTCTCTAAAATATTTTAAAGGTTAATAAAATAAAAGGCTAAAATATATAAAAATTTAAGCTCTGTCTTGTTTACAGATAAAGAAAACATGTATTAAAGTTTGCCAAAATATATATTTAACAGGCAAAAAAAAAAAACCAATTCGACCCTACAAAGTGTATCTACATATGAATCTAAATTTGTCATTCTATCTTAAGATTTCAGAGACAATAAGTAAACTTATTTTAATTGTTTATTAGACAAAATAGTAGACACATCTGCAGAGAAAATAAAAAAAAACAGAGGGCCGGGACTAACTTCGACTGCGTCAAAGTTTGTATACCCTTGCACCTTTTTTGGTAACTCTTTCCTTACCTACAGCCATCAAAGTGGAAAAACGTTTTATCGAAAAAGGCGAAAGAACGGCCTACAATCTTAGCATAGGAAATAAATAAGATATTTTGATTAAAGTCACTGTATTCCACCGATCGTTCCTATGGGAGCTATATGATATAGTCACCCGATCTTTATCAAGTTCGGCACAGTCATTTATAGGCGTAATAAACTTTCTAATATTAAATTTCACAATCATAGCTCAGAAAATAACAAAGTTATTGAAAAAACTCACTGTTCGTGACTTTGGCGTTTGTATGGGAGCTATATGATATAGTGGTCCGATCCGGCTGAATTCGAGATATACAACCCCTGCAGTATATACAAGCCTACATTTCAACTCTGTAGCTCTAACGGTATAGGAGGAGTTTGCGTTGATCCAGACTGACGGACAGACGGACGGACGGACATGGCTATATGAACTCGTCTCGTCATGCTGATCAATATATACATATATATACTTTATATAGTCGGAAATGGTTTCTTCCATGCGTTGCACTTTTCTGTCCAAAATTAATATACCCTTTTTGCAAGGGTATAAAAATGTCGTCATTCTGTTTCTAAAAATTTGTGGCATAAAAAAATCCTGAATTACTGATGTCCAAGCATGTAGATTTAATCAAAATCAGTTAAATTTTATTTACAAAACAAACAAAAAAAAATAAATGTTTCACTTTTAAATGGATTTTGGTTAAAATATAAAAAAAAAACCCTAAAAATCTCTTATGGAATTATAATTTTTTGTATTTTTTCGGTCGTATAGAGAAGCCAAGCATACTTAGAACGTACTCGTATTTCCCCCTAAGCCAAAAGCTATTGAAGCTATAGCCAAAATAACTTTGGATTTAAAATATAAATTTATAACATTTTAACTGTGAATTATGGCATCTTTTAGTTGTTGTTCATCCAAATGCCTACGATGTGTTTCGATTTCCTGCAATTTGTGGCGATCGGGCAGGAAACCGAGAGTCTTATATTTGTGCTCAATGCGTTGTTGCAATTCCGGCTGAAAGCGCCAAATATTATCATCGATAATGGGATTTATAAGCAGGGATTTGGTATCGGGTTCCCTATAATGATGCAGCTGGGCATAAGCAATGGGCACCGATTTGGCCTTACAACTTGCCTCCTCCGTGTGATAGAAGGTGAAATGGTTGTGGAGAGCCACCGCGAAACGAGTGTCATGCAAACATTTGGCCGCGTCGCCACGATTGCAATGCTGTTGGACACGCTCCACATGCTGAAGCATATAGAAGGAACTTGATAGATTCTTATAGACCTTGGGTCTCTCGGGATATCTGGGGAAGTAGACATTGCGAAAGCAGAAGCTAACCCATTCAGTGCAATTCTCTGGAGTCACTCCCCCATAGTCGGGAACAATGCGAGCCAGCTCGACTAGTTCCGACCAATTGGTCACATTGTGCAGTGGCATTATGACCTCATCAATATCAAAGACACCCACATAATCATAGCGATACATATTCCTGTAGAAGCAATCGTTATAGGGTATCATTTCGTTGAGAATTCTATTGAAACCATCGTCCATCATGGCATAGTGATGAAAATGAGTGGGCGAATGCGGTTCCCCTCGGCCCAACGACATGGGACGCAATTCAACGAACTCAGAATTTGTTTCCAAATAATGGTGCACTACACGGGACATATTCGTATGCATATTGCCGTCATATAAAACGACTTTGCCAACACCAAGAAGTCGCATCAATTCCAGCCATTCAATTAATCTCCATGACTTATCGACATAAAGAAAATCCATAGTCTTTACACAAACGACAAATCGGGAGGCATTCTGGTTGTCTGATGTCAGCACATCGTCTTTGTCTTTGTCTTTGTCCTCATCCGGTTCATAGATCACCTTCAACAAATTGGTGCCCCTTTCGCATCTCTTGGCCACCAGGGATACCATCTGTGGTATCATCCATTTGTAGTCACCCTCGGGCAGGGGACAATCCAAAAAATGCGGATAGAATCGTTCGGGTGCCCAACCAAATGGCCACATCTTTTTATGCGAACTCACTGGTACAATCACCGGCTCCTTTTGATCCTTTAGCCAGAATTGGCAATAGATTTTCGGATATTGATAATCCTTTGTCGATGGCGTGTCAATCATAGCTAGAAGTCGCACTAACGGGGCCTCTGGGACTGCTTCCCGATTATCATAATAGGCTCCAAAGAGAAAATATGTGAGATTCTTCGTTTTAGCCGTTTGCCAGTAATCGTTGTGAAATCGTATATTTAATATATGAGGAACAAAACCGCATTGTTTCGGGTCTTCGGCTAAATTTTGGCGATTTAATAACTCGTCTAATGGAAATGAGGGCATTTCCTTGCGTATCCATTTCAAGCGTTGCTTCAATGAAGGTTCTAAAGTTAAATACACCAGCAGGTACAGGATATGTGTAGGTAGGTGTTAGTAAATTGCTTAGTTAGTGATTGCTATTTAATTCTCTAACACTCACCTCCTCTTCGATCGATCAGCAGTTTATCGTAAATTTGCACTTTAATTGGCTTCCCACTGACCATTGAAGTCTCTTGATTAATATAAACATTGCTTCGCATATACAAGACCAAAAGAAATAATAATTTCAAAAATATAATAACAAATAAAATTCGAAATAGTTGGTTCCGATTAACTGACATTTCTGTAATGAGTAACTATAGACTAATATCGTCAAGTATGCTGAATGGCTTCAGTAGATCGACTTTTCAACCGAAAAGGTGCTCAGTTCGTTTATTTGATAAAGGGGTTTTCCCACAGAAAGGCCGTTTGCGTTGTGTTTAATGCAAATAGCAACGGCAATGGTAAAATATGTTTCTATTACTCATACTAATACGAAATATCTCTGACAAATAAATGAATCTACCTACGCACATAATACTCGTAGTTTGAATTGCCGTCACCTCATTTTACCTCATTTACATACAATGCAATGAGAAGATTTCCGAAATATGATACATTTAAAATACTATAGCAAGCTATATGTGTTTTAAGATCTATAAAATATATATATATATATTTTTTTTTTTGTTAGATTATACTAAACAAATGCAAGGTATAACACAGGGCAACAAAATCTAATAATGGCAAGGACCTCATGGCCTTTACATATTTGAGGATATATTACAATTATAATTTCCAATTGTTCTTATGGTACGGAACTATATCCGAAAACCAATGGCAAGTTAAGCATTTTTAAGATTTAAGTCACTAAAGAAATTGAAGTTGGGTATATCTTGGGTCGACCCATTGAACATATTTACAATGTACCCAACATAATTATTTTATTAGGACTTTTTATTTCTACGTAAACAGAACCCAGTCCCAATTTACATATATCTGCAGATGTTTTTTTTTTTTTTATTATTTTCGGCAAATTTAGTTCTTGGTTTTTTTTTTATCACCTGATTGTGCTGTTTGTACAAGTTGGGTTGGCAGTTAAAAATACTTGTGGGGGTATTCCTAGTTGGGAAATTTTTGTATTCGATATTTTTTCATTAGCTTAAATTACTCTAGAGTATTGAGAATATACTTTCGGAGTTATGAAAATTTTTGTGAGACAATGTTCTCCTCATGTGAGGCAAGCCTCAAACGTTTTTCTCGAAAACATTTTTTGTTTTTGAACTGGCGGCAAGGATACAGCCCGAAATTCTTAACCGATTTTAATGAAACAAAATGCAAGCGACGCAGAATATCCATTATTCTTATCCCTAACTCAATCACAGGCTTAGAATTTTGTTATCTTATTTTTTTGTGAAATTACAAAAGAATAAAATTGACTAAAAACAGATTATCAATTACATCTATGCTGAATCTAATGCTAGTTTAAGTTTAATTTAAGTTTTCGTCGAGCTATCCTTGTCGCCAGCCTGGTCGAGTCTGCTTTCATCATATCAAATGATAATCATTAAAGTCAATCCTTTTCATTTAATTTAGATTATGAGGTCGTTGAAGAAGAAAAGACCGGCACACATAAGTTCAAAATTTCCACTTACGTCAAATAGAAGTTAAAGTTGTGAGGACAGATGGATTCCTACGTCAGCAGCTGCAATATTCTATGTTTGTTTAATTTTTCGAATTGCCAGGCAAAATAAATTAACTATAGAGTCAGGTGGTAGCTCTTCGAATAACATAGTGGCGGCATAACGGAGCCAGCCAGCCAGCCCGACAGCCGACAAAGCCAGACGAAAAAGAATGCCTGTGAGAATGGAACTGAGACTGAGACTGAGGCTTTGGAATCATTTGACTGTTGTTGCTACTTTGGTTGTACGTGGTCGTCGTCTTGTTGCTTTCACAAAAGATTACAAAAGGGCGGAAAGAAAAGCAAAGCTTGGTATGCCACAGATACCTGCACAAGTGGGCGAAGGAGGTGGAGCAGTGGGTGGAGGTTATATATACTGTGCTGCTTGGTGCTCCAAAAAGCGCATACGGAAACGCACCTGAGCGCAAATGAATGATGATGACATTGCCACCATGCAAGAAGCACAGTTCCTTAAAACTTTTGATGCAGTGATTCAGCAATGTTGGGAAATAGGTAAGTTTCTATGAATTTTCTTATAAAGTCCTCAAAGACCTATACCTTGGCCATAGTGTCCTTAATAAGGATATGAGTACAAGTTTTAGTAAAAGGATACATCTGCAGCACTTTCCCTCTGCAAATTCATAGTAAACTAGTTTAGTACTCTTAAAAAGCAGTTGAAGGGTATCATAAAGTTCATATACCGAAATTTGTTATCATTGCATCATATGCTGTATCCTTTCGCTTAAGCAAATTGCAATGTACGTGTGTGTGTGTGTGTGTGTGTGTGTGCTGTTATGTTTGTGTGACCCATTCCCGAATACGGCAACTTCTTTTGCTTGCGGCCACTAGGAGATGCTGAATTATTATTATGTGGGTGAGCATGGGGGTAAGGCTTCACCCCGAAACTCCACTCTCGGTAAAAGTTTACCCCGCCCCTCCATCCATTCCTCTGCCCTTCTCCTCCACAGCTTCACATGCTGTTGCATTTCACTTAAAATGCTTTTAACCAAAACATTAAGCAGCTGGTGTCACATTATATTAGAGGCACAACTAGACCAGTTTGCCCAGGTTTAGTTAGCTGGAACAAGGCACAGCCAAAGCCAAAAGCAGAGTCACAGCACAGGGCAGCAAAAAGGGGTAAACAGAACAAAAAGTTGCACAACAACAAATTTATGGCCCAAATAAAGAACAAGAAGAACTATTTCAGTTGATGATCTCAAGTGGCTGCTAAATAATAAATGGCTTAAAGGCAAACTGCTTAAACTTTTAACGAATATATATACTTTTTTTTGTATTTTTTTTTATACAAATTGGCTTTAACTTGAACCTAAAATATTTTGAATTACATTTAAAATCATTAAGAATTTCAAATTAGTTTAAAATGAGAAATTGTTTTTCCAGTTTTGTATTTATATGTTCAAATGGATATGCGATTTGATAATCTCATTTAACATAATATCCATAGAAATATCAACTGCCGAAAATAGATCTAATAATTATAACGTATACGCAGTGTATGTCGGCTAGACTAAATATGTTATTATGGCTGACATTCTAAAAACAAAAAGTGTATGTATTTAAGAAAGTTTTCCTACACATTCAACACAATAGTTTAAACAATTTTTGACGTTCCATCCCATTAGTGTTCGCTTGCTATTTGGCTGGGAGTTGTTTATCAATAAGTAACATCTTCAGTTACACTGATAGTTGAGACACTTTGCTTATTAAAATGTATAAACAAGTTGCTACTAAGAAGCAGGAGAATACGAGTATTTATTGAATTATTACTTTGCCGATCATCACGAATTGAGGAATTCGATCAAGTATATAAATGTGTGAGGAATATGAAGAGAGTTTCGTTAGGAAATTAATTAGTGCGCATTCAAGTCTTTAAGTGAAAGGATCTCCATATATACCCTTGAAAAGTGTGAGTGAGAATTGTAGTGGGAATTATTTTATTTAAAGTGATAGAGTTTTCATCCATTTTTGTTTTCGTTTGCCTAATTGTTTATTTAAATTAAATTCTGCATAGTAAAAATTGTTTATCGTTTCTTATTTGCTTACTTACTTGGCTGTAATAATTCACCTTGGCTTCGAATAATTGATGGCATTCGTCTAGGAAATTTGCACTTTAAGCTGATTTTATGCTAAAATATAACAATTTCTCTCTGGTTGCACTCGAAATGATGCATCTATAGACAGAAAAAGAGAGAGAGAGAGAGAGAGAGCGAGAGAAAGAGAAAGGGAGAGTGGAGCTTTAAGTGGAGGTAGAACAGGAGGGGGCAGATGAATTATGTATGTATGTTCGGTTCCAGGCATAGTCTATAAATCACTCTAAATACTCCGAATAGACTTCTTGCATGTTTGGAGTCGAGGCCAAGGCCACGGCAAAATGGCAGACCGGGCCGGGCAGCCCGACTACCGGACAACCAAACGGCTGGGCAGTTGGACAGCTTAAACATTTGTGGTTGGACATGTGCCAAGACAGGAGAAAAACCAATTGGTTTGCTTGTGAACAAGCGGCGTTAAGGATGGCATTCGATGGGCACGGTCTTTCGAGTTGGCCGAAGGGAAAGTTCTTGCCAAATACTTAAAGCTTAGACAAAAACTAAACACTATCGGTTACAGTATAACGAGTTATTAGATAGCTTGTATCTTAACCATTTAAATTGGAATTTACTAGGATCCAAATATTCATTTGGGTCATTAAGTTAGGTTATGTCGTTATGACGTCGGGGTCACCAAAAGTATAAAAAGCGTTATGCATACCCATGATTTGCACTAATTTAATTCTTGACTGCTTCAGCTAGCTATGCTTATGCTGTTGCTTGCTGTTTCTCTTCCCAAGTTGCCTCTTAATCACTATAAAAATATTTGGCAAAGCTTTAGGAATCTCTGTGTCTGTGTGTGTGTGTGTGTGTGTGTGTGTGTGCGTGTGTGCAAACTAACCTGAACTGCAGCAGTAGAGAGAATCATCAGTATGATTAATTGATGAAAATCCTTTTTGCCATGCAGGATAATAAATTACAATATACAGGGCAACGGCAACAGGATGGATGTATGGGACAGGTGGGACAGATGCCAGATGCCAGCTGAGAGGGAAACAGAAACACATTTAGGATGGTGGGCAGGGACAAGTGAGGAGAGAGATGATGGAAGCAGACATGTAGCATGTGCTGCAAATAGCTAAAACAGACACTCACACTTAAACTCACACTCACACTCACACACATATGAAGCAACTTTGATTTCGCACGCGGCACACCCACACACACGCACACCTAGAGCCATGCATATGCATGAGATTCTACGAGTGTGTGTGTGTGTGTGTGTGTGTATGTTGGCCCCTGCATTGAATTAAATTCTAGCGAACTAGGGCGTATTGCGTGGGCGTGGTTCCGTTCACAACGCGCTGCTTTGCCTGCCTGTTTCCCGAAATTAGCTTAATTTCATTTAAAAGGATACAGCACTGCAGGCATCCAGCCAACCAGCCAAGCAGCCAGCCAGTCAGGCATCCAGCACAAAGTTGCTCTATTCCACCTTACCTTCCCCATTAACTTCTACTCATTTCGCTGGTCCCAGGGTTGGATAGACATGGCTATGCATACATATATGCTAGTAAGTAAGTAAGTATAGAATTTTTGATATTTTACTTTTGTGGATCTAAAAGACAAGTCGTCGGGGTCACCAAATAGCATTAACAATACTTTAGTTCAATTATAGCTGATGTATTTTGATAAACATATGTATGTATATAAACCTCGATTACAAATAATTATTTTTGGCTATTATGATATACGTATGTACATATATGATCAGAGTTAAGTAGAAAGGATATCAAAGTTACACATTAAAACTTTAAGGGTACTGCGATTTCGTTTTGATTGTGTGAGATTTACTTTTATTTCATTTTTCCTGCCATATTTTAATTTTTTCTCATTTTCTTTTAGCTCTTGCCACCTTCCGACCATCCTCCATTATTGCCGTTGCGGCTAAATATGTATGTATATGTATGTATATATACATAGGGTAAGGGTATATACGCACTGTATGTATGTATGTATGTATGTATGTATGTACGTCTGTTTATAATTCATTAGTTTGCTAAATATATTTCCGAGCTTAATTGGATAGTAAAGCACACGACTAAGCTCATAGAGCAGCCAACCATTCAGCCAGTCAGCCAGTCAGGCAAACTGCACATAGTCCTTGGCACAGTCCTTGATGATGTCTGATTAAAGCGGTCCAAATGAATGTGTGACGGAAGGAAGTTAAGGCATTGAGGGGTGAATTAACTCACACAGATAGACACACACACACACACACACACACACACACACACATTCAAACACTACTGCTGCATTCGCTTATCATTTGTATTCATGTGCATGTGGAGGCAAATTTTGCATCAGACTGCCAATTAAATTGCCAATCCGTTAAGCCTCTTTTGAACTTGGTTATCGTTTCTGTCATCACTACCATCATTATCATAGGGGATCACAAGCCCAAGCAAATGACTTTCAAATGTTGTATATTGAACATTAAACTATCGATAAGTGTTAACAATTAATTTCCTTTTGCATTTTAGAATATGTTAACACAAAGACGACAAAGACGACGACATCGCCGTTTGCCACGTCTTCCCACACCCGTTCCCATCCATCGAGTCTATCCATTTGTGTTTGAAAAAAGTGTCCAATTGCCACTGCCAATACCCGATCCTTTGCTTTTGTGGGTCAATCGTTTGCTGCAATGCCAAATCGAGGACTATAGCGATTTCTGTAGTGGCGCTGCCTTCTGTCAGCTGCTGCATCTTGTGTATCCCCAATTTATTGACTTACGTCTGGTGTATTTCCAATGCAGTCATGTGGTTCAATATATATTAAACTATGAGTATCTACAATTGGGTCTGGCACGGGCTCAAATCTTTTTTCACATTCCCGTAGGACGTTTGATCACAGAGGATGAAAGGCGAGAGGCTCGCAAATTGCTCAATTGGTTCCATGATGTCTACGTGCAGAGGGAGCCGAAACATCGTCGTGTCTATAATGCGATTGATGAACGTTTCGATCAGAAAATAACCAAAAAACTAAACCCTTTGGATCGCAACATTGTGTGGCAGTATTTCTTTGAGACAGAGGCTCGTGTGGTGAGTGTAGGCCGCTTGACACCGGAGCCACTGAAGCATTTGCCCGCCATGATCTATGGCACCCAATTGAGTCGCATGGCCATCTATGTCAATAAGGGAATGTTCGGTCTGGCCAATGTGGAAGTCGAACGTGATTTGATTACCCTCAACAATTATGGCGATCGTGAGAGACCTTCACGTTTCTACTGGGCCGAAAGGGATTTGGTGGTAGGTCCTAAAATGTCTTTCCAATATTTACATTTATCATTAAATGATGTCAATCACTATCTATGAATTCAGTTGGATTTACAGCGTTTACGTGTGGCTCGTGGCACATTGCCAAAGCGTCTGGATGTTAATCGTCGGCAGCGTTTCGATCCACAACCCTGGGAGCCACCTTACCTGCTTCCCGATGAGCTGCAATCTCTAATCACAGGTCGTTCGTTGGCGAATATCTCCCTGATGCTGAATGCCGTGGCCCATGGTTGTTATCCCTTGCGTTGCCTGAAAAATTTGCGCCGTCTGTTCAATGTGAGCCTTCTAATGGTGAGCTACACCGAATGGGTATCCAGTTTGGTCCACCAACAACCCGGAGATCTACTCAAATGCAATGAGAACGACAATGGTCTTATACTGGTGGTTATTAATCTCAATTTGGCCAATCTAAGCGACCTGGCCCACTGGTCGAAACAAACGCGTCACGAGCGTTTCCGAAAACGTCAGATTATCCAGCTGCCTGGCTACATTGGTGACCAGATCGAGACTCTGCGTGAAATAACCGAACGTCGCCTGCTCGTGACATCTTTGTCGTCAACTCTGGCCAATGTGTTGCCCATTACGGAACCTTTGGATGGGGCCCATGAGCAACGTTTGGCATTGGCTCTCGAAGACTATGTTATGCAAACTCACATCACAAATCCAATGGAGAAGATTAAAAGTCAAAGCTACTATAATTCCCTCATGCCCGACAATTGTGTTGTGACTTAAACCCACCCCACCCCCTCTCCCCATGCCAACAACAAGTTGAACTACTTGAACTTTGAATGAGCAATTAGAACTGGTTTTTGTTTCAGTAGTCTGTACTCACATACTAACAAGTATGTTAGATAAAACCAATGTCATGGATAATAACGCGTGACTTAAACACTTGAAGAAAAGTAAAAAAAAAAAAGAAAACGCAGTCAAATGTTTTATCATTCTTAAGCAACATCCGTTTAAATGAAATTGTAATTAATTTAGTATTAATAATTATGTATTAAATTTTCAAGCATTTCCCATTAAACAGCCTATTCATTTTTCTCAGTGTACAAAACAAGTCAAATATAATAATTAAATTACGAAATAGACAACTTGAACGAAAAACAAAGTCTATAAACCAAAAATGAAGAAAAGTTGAAAAACCCTCACGTATGTATCCATAATGGTCGTCTTCGGTTTCAGTTGCCATTGTAAAGTTTTCAACAAAATGAGCTATATAAACACATAATACTTATGTATGTATATGTATCATCATCATATCGCACCTGGAATAACTCTGAAATGGACTATGAACCAGCAGTAAGCAGGAAAACGATGAGGGAAACTGATTCACTGACGTTTCTAGCGAATCGAACCTTATTGTCATTAGGTTCTTTGTGCTAACACAAATCATTATACATATATACCCTTGACAAATGCAAGGCATATCGATTAGCCAAAGCCCAAGAATTTCAAGGTGTCTATTCAAAACTCCAAATATTTCATTTTTCTGAGTTCTTTTAGTTGTTATGCGGTATTCAGTTTACGGTTACCATTACCTATTCATCCATTATCAATAATGTTTAGCTTATAAATAATATATTAGCCATGGTTCGCAATGAGATAAGATAACCCGATAAGTTATTTTTTTCTTTTTTTTAAAGTCAAACGATATCGTCATTCGGTATATACATATATGTATTTTTATAATTGGTATGTTTGGTCTCCAGGCCGTGCGTTTTGTAATTTGTAAAACGGATGACAGATTACAACTGGTATAAAATTGGAATGGGACTAACTATGATACTATATTTTGAAAGGGGCTGTGTGGGGGTATCTTACTACTGCTTTGTACTTTGCCTCCATAATACACCCACACACACCAAATGTGTGTGTGTGTGTGTGTGTGTGTGTGTGTGTGTGTATGTGCTTGATAGTCACACTTACTCATTACCCAGAGACAAAGTAAGTTTTTCCATTGGCAAAATGAATAAAAGTTCCGGACCTGGTGCCGAAGTGTAAATGCTTTCGTAGTCGGTCTGATTGACAATGGTCGTGCCACAGTGGTACAAAAGCTATAAAAACTAAATAACCCATATGAAACGAGTTCAAAAACCAATAAATAAATTAAACTAAAAACAGTTCTAACAGCTAAGTTGTCTTAGCTAGTTCTCTCTAGATCTCAAAGTTCATCTGTTTGCATAATGCTATTAGGCAACTTCGCTCAACCTCAGACCACTGTGGCAAGGCAGCTTATCAGAGTTTCGTTGCCTGATCGGTGGCCACGGCTGCGGCAGTGAAGCTACTCAACGAGAAACCGCATTCATTGAGACAAAGCAAAGCACGGCGGACGTCCACCGAAGAGAAGTGAACTGAGAGGCAGCGCGAAATCGAGACGAATATACTTATTACATATCCTAAGCCAAAATGAACAAATATGTCTTGATGGCTGTATGCCTGATGGCCACTTTGGGGGCCATATTAATCGAGGTGCAGGCCAGTCCCAAGCCGCAGCAGGTGAATGCCGGTCAATTGGGTGGCTTAACATCCCAGTTCCTGCCTCCAGAATATCGGAATACAAATGTCAGCGTGGGTAAGTGACTGATTTTCTGAAGTCAACCAACGAAAGATTACTGATCAGTGCAACAATTTTCCAACTTAGATGACATCAAACGCATGTATAGAGAGAAATGCAAAAAGGTAACCGGTTCGGAGAACTCTACTCTCTATTTGGAGATTGAGAAGGCCACAGCCAAAATGTCTACGTGTTTGTCCAAGGTGGCAAATCTAACGGCATTGCAGGAGGAAATGGAAGTGGCAAAGCCAACTGGCGATTTGGATACAGTATTCCACAAGTATTGCCAAAAGGCCCCCGAGGCGGAGAACTGTGTCAAGGAGTTCAATGAGAAAATCCAGCCATGTCTGAGCGTTGAGGAGAAACACCAACAGGCCACCATGATGCGTATTGGGGCAGCCCTCCTGGGATTCGCCTGCACTCGAGGCGGTGATCAGATTGCCCTCTTTGTCGCCGAACAGGGTCCCGAGTGCCTGGAAGCCAACAAGGAGGCCATTAGCCACTGCATGAACCGTTCCTTCCATCAGTACATTCCCAAAGATGGCCAGATCTCCGACCTGATGAGCCGCCCCGAACTCCTATTCACGCCCACCCACTGTGTCGACTTGCAGAGCTTCGAGGCATGTGTGGTGCATCATTTGGAGCAATGTTCCGAGATTACACCAGCGAATATAGTTCAGTCGATTTTCCGTTTCGTTAAGAACGAGACCGATTGCCAGGCCTGGATGAATGCCCGATCCAATGAGAAGCCAATTCTAATGGCAGCCAGCGGGAATGGCACAGGAGCTGCCACTCAATTAACCACCACTCTGGCGAGTACTTTAATCCTAACTGTGGGTGCCATGGTGCTACGTAACTAGTTAATCGAAAGAAAAACCAAATGCGATACACGAGTTTTATAGGGCAAAAGTTTATTTTGCAATTTTTTTAGTGCCTCAAAAGTGTTTTTTTTTTGTGTTTTTTTTTTTTTTGGTATCATATTCTTAGAGGGTTGCGTCATATTGTTCACCTTCCACCCTGCAATTACCTCTACCTACCATATTTATTGCTAATAATAAACGAAACGATTGCTAAGTAAATAAAATGAATGGTCTTTTCTATGGTCTGACTGATACATGTCCACAGATACAGATAACCATACCCATAAGATTGACCAAAAACAAAAAATGAAATATACAAAATACAGAAGTTTTGCCATTCAAAGCGAAAATATATTTTGCTGATTCGACTAGAGTCAGAACCGAAGTTGAATTGCCTTGAAAGAAAAAAATTATCACACAGTAAAAATAAATATTTATGTACATACATACATATATTCATCATATACATAAATAACAATCGAATTGTTCGATAAGATAGAACATTTACGATATGCATGATCTAAGTTAATTTTATTTGAAACTTTATTAAAATGGTGAAAATTCCCCCCAAATTTACATATATTGGGTTTTTCAAAGCCCCTAAAAATTGGTTACATAGCAACAATTCTAAAATCTAAAAATGGTAAATAGTTTCATTGTAAAGTAAACTGGAATGGTTTAAACTTTATTAACAATAGTTTTTGTTTTTTTTTTTTTGTTATTAAGCGATTCCACAAATATTTACCGCTAAATATACTCAATTGGCATATGTCTCATTCAT
The DNA here is from genome assembly GCF_018902025.1 of Drosophila willistoni. Classification (NCBI taxonomy): domain Eukaryota; kingdom Metazoa; phylum Arthropoda; class Insecta; order Diptera; family Drosophilidae; genus Drosophila; species Drosophila willistoni. The sequence continues at coordinate 8,270,156 of NW_025814053.1, read as the reverse complement.
TGTTTTTTGATAAGAGTTAACTTGAATCAACAGACAAACAAACAAACAAAAACAAACAAGTAAACAGTCAAGCAAAAACAAAGAGAAATACTGAATGAATAATTAAAGAGACGAAAATTGTATCCACTGCCAATTTTTCCTCTCTCTCTCTCTCTCTCTCTCTCTCTTTCGCACTCACTCTCTTTTCTCGCTCACACATTATGTTTCCAGTTTGATCATTTGTTTAATATTTGCTTACAAAAACAAAAAAAATATTGTCATTAACCATCTAAAAAAACAAAAATTTCTGACTAAGATATATTCCAAATGTCTCAAGATTTTCAAAACACTTTTTGCAAGGGTATATGAAAGAAACAGAGACAGAGAGCTTTTTGTTTAGCTATAATTCAAATGAATGCTAGAAATCGTAGCATAATTTTAGGCTGCCATTGACTACCATTAGGACGCAGGTGGTATTTAAAAGCAATACTAATGTCAAATTAATTAATAGTCTTAAAGGCATATCAATTCTTGGTAGTTGATATCGCTATCTTGAAGCTTTACTGATTAGAATTACAAACAAGTTTTGCCAATTTAATGGCTCTATCACGAGAATATTAAACGATTGCGTTTAAAAGTAATCATTCAAGGCAAAATCGAATAACAAAACAAATTAAAATATCTAGAAAATGAGATAGTGAAGGAGATGAGTCAAATCAGCTTAATTTTCCTTTTCATTGTCTGTTGCTAAACAGGTATCACAGTATGAATTAATGATATTGATGTGTGATATTGATGAATATTGATAAGAAACTTTCTGGGGGTCCATGCTAATATTTGAATTAAACATACATATGACTAATTGTAAGACAAATGCTACCATTCTCAACACCATTAACGCCATCATCATCATCAACATCATTAACGTCATCCATATCGTCATAATAACTATTATTATCGCCAAATGACAAAATAAATTTTTATCAATCAATTCAGACATGTCCATTGGCTTTGACTTAAATGGATAGCTCGCGAATGTTAGCAATCAAGAAAGTCAACTACTTGAGATTAAACATGAGTAAAATTGAGTATATTTCTAATCCCATTTAGCTTTACGCAAAACTCATATCAGTAACTATAAAAAAACAAAAAAAACAACAAGTTTTATCTAAAAATCCATGCTAGTTATAACATTCACGAGGTAGCGAAATGTCCATCATATGTGATATTTTCTTTTTGTTTGCAAGTTATGAAGATATCTCAAGGTTTTTCCGATAATTTGTGTGATAAGACATTCAGTGAAAGTGTCTACATCAATAAAAGGCTAAAGTTGTAGAATGTGTTGAGAAAGACTTTTATCACACACTATTTGTTGACTTGTACAATCAAATTTTTTGGGTTTTAACACATCAGGAAACACAACAACAAACAACCTCGAGTATCATGATTAATGTTAATTATAATATATATTTTATTTATTATTATTTTTTTGGCAGACCAAACAAATCACAATTGTGTCTGTTGCCCTATCAAAGCAATTATAGCAAATTTATGTGGTAATTTTTTTGGATTGACTGATTAGACTAGGTATATCATTTAATATGTACAGCACAGCCCTACCCTGACATATATAGCCCTACCTGATTTTAACTGAGTATATTTGTATGTATTTACAGTCTGAACTTAAACATAGAACAAAAAAATTGGAAAAAAAAAATTAAGTAAACTAATAAGTAGCCTCAGGCATTATCCCAGTATCTGTTGTGTTTGTTCCTCTGCTAGATCCTCTTCTAGTAATTCATCCAAGGATTGCTCCTCTTCTAGATTACCAATCGTTTGCTGAGCACCATCATTCAAATGAATCCACACATGCTCGACATTTTTACGCAATTCTGAAGCGAATCTCCATATGCTACGATCCTCGACCAACTCAGAGAGCTCATAATTCTTGTCCGGTTCGCGATAATGCTGCATTTTGGCATGTTCGGTGCTGACAGTTCGTGGCCTGCAGCCACCTGTTATCCATTTCAAAGTGAAATGATTGTGTAGCGTTATAGATAAGTTTGTGTTATGGAAGCATTTTGTGGCTTGGCCAGGACGTGAGAAATTCCGATGACGCATCACATGCTGGAGAACATAGAGCTCTTCGGATTGTTCGGCCTCTTCGTGATTGGTGGCATCGCCCACAACCTTGCTAAAGTAGGAGTTAATAAAGCAAAATGCCACAAAACCTTTGGGACACTTTGTCGATGGTTGGCTCAACTCGATTTCCATTGTTGTCTCTATGACCTGCTGCCAGTTGGTCAGATCGCCTAGGGGCAACATCACCTCATCTATATCCACATTCAGAAGGTAATCATGACGATACATATTGCGATAGAAGCAATCATTGTAGGGTATTAGCTCATTCAGACGTTTGACCAGAAGACGTTGTTGGAGCAGCATATGTTGATAGTGCTTCAAGCGGGGCATACCATTGGCCATGGTCAAAGGACGCAGCTCCAGGAAGCCCTCATGCTGATAATAGTCCAAGACCCGCTGCACTGACGGATGCACATCGTACATGTAGGCATAGATGCGTGTGGCGCCCATTAGACGTTGCATTTCAAACCACTCGATAAGACGTTCCGACAAATCCACATAGGGGAAATCAAAGCCCTTAACACAGACCCCAAAATTCAGTGTTTTTGGACTGGTCATTGTTGTATTCGTATCATTGTTTGTATTATCATTATCGTTATCCGTTTTCCGCTCATAGTGCACTCTAAGCGAATTGGTGGCCTTCTTGCATTGATCGGTAACTAGAGACACTGTTCTTGGTATGGCATCGATTAAGTTTGGGGGCATCTCTTTGGGCAATGGACAACTGAGTAAGTGGGGATAGCTCAGCTGAGGTTTATTTCCCCACCCCTTCACCCACACGCTGACAAACTCGGTGACATTCACGATCATCGGTTGGCTATGATTGTCGTACCACAGATGACAATATGTTTGTGGGAAACCCTCACCGATTTGATTCGCTGTGCCCAGCACTCTCACTCGTGGGCCTTCGGCGTCATCGTCCCGTGTATCCAAGTAGGCAGCATACAATCGAAATGTGACATTTGCATTCAAGAAACTCTGCCAATATATGTTGTACAATTGCAGCTCCAAGGGATCCGGATAGGGGGCACAGGTTTTATTTAAACGATACGTTTTCGGTTTGGCCTGATAATACCAATATTTATAATCCACTTCGGGTAATTCCTGTTCCAATTGTAAAACTAATTGCTCATTGACGGGCTCTTCAACGTACTGAACGGCTGGCGGCGTCACCTTATTAATTGTAGGAGACGATGGGACAGCTGCCTTAGCTCTGTATGACAGCAATTCATCCTGCAACTGCTGCCGTGTGTCATGGTGACCAATATTGATCACCAGCAGCAGGGCAAATAGTGCCAGAAATACCAAAATAGTTGCTTTGGCAAAACCACTTCTTAGTGTCATGACGGCTAATAGCAAACTAGAACGCCGGTAGCATTACCATAACTGGTATATGTATTTTGGCCACCAATCTAATCAGTTTGATAAAGAACCATCTTATCTGGTGTACTAGACTGGCTGTGAATGTAGCGAAAATGATAGAGGTAACACATTGTCTTGGTAAGTCATCATTATCCCATATATGTTTATAATAAAATGTTTTAAAATATCATTATCAATCAATTCAAATATCTTTAAATTCTTGCATAACCTAATAATTAAAAATCAAAAATAATATATATAGGAATTTGCTTCTTTTTTTTATATGTTGTCATATCGGTCAAATATGTATGACGTTATTTCGTCATCAATGAAAATTCATTGTACTCATATCGCTTATCAGTAAACCAATAAACGATAAGGGTTTTCTTCAATTGAGTACGTAACAGATAAATTAATTTCTTATCCGCCATTCGATTTGGAGACACTCATATGCGTAGTGTGGTGGACAAGGGTATTCAAATGGTCTGGTCCATGGGCCTTTTCTCAAGTCGATTTATCAGTATTCCCTCGATAAGAAACACTAGCTACGCCCATGACTGTAGAATTCCTAGAATCTAATTGATTAATGATTTATTTGTGCCATTTTTTATGGGCTTATATACAGGGTATACGGAATCGATGAATGGAAAGATTTCAAATTTGGTTATAATTAAATTTGAAACGATTTTTATAAGGTTTTAATCATGTTCACTATAGTCCCGATAATTTTCATTAGGCGCACATATTATCAAAGTCAATCCTTTTAACAAAATTCAATTCAATTTGAAATAAAACAGCCAAGTTATAATGGGGCTGGTAAGTGGGGCTAACGTTTGGTTTGTATTGTTGTGTACAAGAGCGAGCTAGACTTTATTTAAGTCTTTTGCAATTCTTTTAAAGCTCTACCTATTCCATTATTCGAAAAAGAATCAGACATTCGTTTTGGAATCTACTGTTGAATAGCCTTAACTATCACAGACTATCACTGAGAGATTATTATACCATGCACTTATGGGGTGAAATGTTATTTTAAAGTCGTCAAAGTGTATGTAACAGAAGGAAATAAGAAGGTTTTTTCGACCCCATAAAGTATGTACATATATTCTTGATCAGAATTAGCACCCGAATCGACTAGATCTTGGAGTATATGATAGATAGGGCCATCAAACTTGGTATATAGACCCATGAATGATCTAAAAATTGCTACACCAAAATCTGTCACTAATATCAGACAACATGTCAAATTTCAGCAAAATTCGACTGAAAATAGCCAAATTATGTCGATAAAGGTTCTTCAAAATGTAATCGATAGTAGAGGAGTTGACAGTTGTAATAAAAAGCGAGGTAGCGATATATACTTGCTAAATAGCATGTCGGCTAATTACTTCATTTAATGTGCGATTCTTGTTTTCCCTATCTTTACTCTTGAGAAAGAGATAGACGAAACAAGTAGTTCACATGGACATGAGTAGAATGGCAAGAAAAAAGCATTAAGGTAATTGAAATTTCCAAGAGAATTTGGTTCCTGCCAGCAAACTACACATCATGAGGCACTTTCACCCACAAATGCCCATGGGGCTACATTGTTTTTGTTTTTTTTTTCTTTTTTTGTACTATTATTATTATTATTATTATTATAACTTTTTAAGTACATACATATATTTGTATGTATTTTTTTGCCATTTTTGCAAGTAATTTAAAAATAATTTGATGTTGTTCCGGATGGAAAGAAGTTTGCTTTATTGACATTGTCACCCTCTACCCAGGCAGCCAGCACCTGAGGAGAGAATGGACCACAGGAATAAGGGCAAAGGCGATAGCTATGGGGACAGTAAAGGCAATGGCAAGTAGGACAAGGAGCAGGGATGATGATGACAACCGACAACCGACAACGACAACGTCGACGACAGGATAATAAAATTGTGAAACAACTTTTTAATGAGAAACACTTTTTGCACATTGCATTGCCTGGAGAGTTGGGTAAATTGTTGCCTCTATTCATGATGATGATGATGATGGTGGTGATGATGGTGATAATGGTGATGAGGATGAGGACCAAGACCGAGAATGGCTGAGTAAATGATGAGCTTGATGAGGTAAAGTAAATGTTTTCGGCACAGCATTGAGTTTATAACCAGCTACCGAACAGATTCAGATAGTTGAAGTCACAATGACAGATGAAAAATAATCATTGCAAGAATATCACAAAGTTCCTCTTTAAGTAACTGCCATGAAGGTATATGTTGTTGGTCTATCAAGCAATAACAACTTTAATTCAATTGAAAACTCAAGCAACTGCCAACAATTAAAAACACTTTGAGCTTGCATCTCTTACATAAGCATACACAACTAAATTTCCCCGCCCCGCACTCAAAATAGTTAAGGAGTTGCAATGTTTTTGGGTATTAGATAAAGTTTGCTTAACTGAACCACTCGACTCATTATGAAAGTATATCTAAAAGCTGGCTAACCCTTGACCAATTGCCTAAAGCCTTTTTCTACAAACTCCACTCACACTTGTTGCTGCCAACGATACTTCATGCACATAGCCTTTTTTATCTGCCACTCACTTTTCCTCATTGATTTTCCTGGACTGCATAAAACTTTTCGTTTCCCAAAAAATAGAAAAACAGAAAACCCAATCCGAAACCGAAACCGAAACCAAAACCAAAACTCCAACCTATCCAAGTCTAAGGCAACCGCCAGCACGTCAACAGCTTTTGGTCTACAATTAACTATGAAAATTTTACGCCGCACTGGAAAAACTGCAATTTCAAAAACTTTCTATACATATACATTCATACATACATACCTACCACCTACCATTTCTTTCCTTTCTTTTTTTATTTCTCTCTTGCCTTAATTGCCCAGAAAAGTAACACAAATGAAACGCATCGACGCTTAATTACTTTTGCTAAATGGCCATGGACTTTTGTCGACGACTGTGTTAGGTAAACATTTCTAGGGGGTGAGCCAAGCCAGAAGAAGGATCCAAACTTTTACCTAATGCGGGTAGATTTGCATCGAAAAGGTTTTAATAGTCTTTGCCATCTTTTCCAATGAAATCTCAGCGAAATTGATTACAATGATAAGAATAAGAAGGGCAAGAATTAATTTTATGTTTAAATACCTGTATACCCTATAAATTGCAATGAATTATTGATTGTCATATATGTACAGATATAAGCTAAGTCGATAGTCTGTTCACTTTCAAGTATTTCTAACAAATTTGAAGCTCTTAAATAGGGTATCCCCAATTCGCTTATACAATTTAATGTTGGCATATTTTTTCAGCCAATTTGATTGCTGCATGGACGAGAGCGTTGGTAGAAAGGTCCTCCATCTCCACGATTTGACTTTTGTCGACGTCACAATTTGAGAAGTTTTTACCTACCACCCTCATCGCCCTACACCCTCCCCGCCCACAGTTTGAAGCCGTCGCATTGCAGAAAACTTGGGCCACAAAAGTTCTGTAGTCACACACACACACACACTAAAACACACGCACATACAAACAGACTGTGGGTAAATGCAAGTTTTTGATTAAAAGCCTCTCACACTCTGAATCTTTAGCACTCTGTTCTCTCTATATATACCTAGCTTCTGCCCTGTATAGAAGCCTTTCTGGCCGCCTGGCAAAGTTTTCCACTAGGAAGCCGGTAGAGAAAATTGTTAATTGAATGCATTTGGGACGAACGTTGCAATATTTGCCTGTGTGTGTGTGTGTGTGTGTGTGTGTGCGAGTGCGTGATATCAGAAGGACGCAGTAGAAATAGCAGCAGTTGGTCCTGATGAACGCTTTGCAGTCAGGTTTTTTTCTTTCTAATACCCTTACACAGTAGGGTATTTCACATTAATAGTCATTCGGTAAACTACCGAGCAGTAAAGATAAAAAGAGACAGAGGGAGATAGAGGGACAGAGAGAGAGAGAGAGAGAGAGAGGGCTTAAGAAAAAAATACTTGAGATTTATGAGCAATTGTTATCAAATTTGATTGCATTTTGACTAGGGTATGACTATTTCGCATTGTTTTCCGGTTTTTTTTTGTTCTTTTTTTATTTTTAAAGTAATAAATGGCAAAAGTCGCAGTGTGAGAGGTGAGAGGAAATCATGGTATATTTTGATATTTCATTTAAGTTTCTTTCGACTTTCGGACATTTCAATCAATTCGAACATTCTACAGTAGGCAGTTTTGTTAATTTAGCAGAATGCAATTGGGGGTGAATGCATTTCTCTATGGAATATACCAAAAGTTAAGGTGGGTATTCGGGTCTATTCAGTACACCAGAGAACAGAAATAAATGCTAATATTGAATCCTGTGAAACGGTTAACTCCTTTATGGCTCGCCTGCTGTCTGCTTCCTGCTGTTTGGCTACTATGTACAGTAAGTCATAAATCTTTTTGGCCTGCAAATGAACTTGATCTATCAAAATGTTGGTCAAATTAAATTTTCTTTCGCCTTTTGGTTGGCAGCGTCTTCTTCGTCTTCGGTAGTCAGCCAACCAGCTGGCAAGTAATTCGTCAAGCTGCTATGTTAAGACTGCGACTGCGACTGCGACTGGGACTGGGACTGGGATTGCGTCCAGGACGAGCAACTGAAACTGGGTGTTAGCTTTGTCTGCTTACTTGGTGGCTGCCTTTCATGTCAACTGCATTTTTCTTTTGCCATGTTGCCTTGGTGTTTTGCTAGCCATTTCTTTTACAATTTTCTTTCATTCTTACTTTGCTTTTTTGTTACTTTCTTGCTTCTTTTTTTTGTTGGAGTGCCTTAAACCACTTAATGGGTTTTTTTTTCTGCGTCCTTTGGCTGGATGCGGGAGGTTGGCTGGCCAAGAGTGTGGGAACTATTCATGCGATGCAGCTTTCTTGTAGCTTCATTCACAAAGACTTGCAATTCATCAAATCTCGTTAGCTACGGCTTTTATAGAAAATCTGCAGCTGGTTTTGCCTTCCCTATCTTTCTACCTCACTCGCTCTCCTTCACTCTATCTCTCTCTCTCTCTCTTTATACATATATATATATATATATATATATATATATTTCTATTATTTTTTTGGGATAGGATTTTTCTTTTAGTTGCACTTTAGCCAAGTGAAAAGACGCCACGCCCAATAGACAAGCACACATAGGCGTAGTTTGGGGGGTGAGTTCGTTACAATAAATTTATAATTTTGTCTCATTTGAATCAAATTAGTGACAGCATAAATTTGTGGAAATCGAAATTTAAATCTTCTTTCCATCGACTCGATTTTAAGTCGTTAAATCGTATATATTATATGCTAAAAGCAGATAAATATATTTCCCAATTATTTATTTTTCCTTGCAGAGCCCCCCTTAAATTAGATGCTGCCTACGCCCATGCAAGAACAATATGAGAAATTGGAATTTTCGCTCCTCCTGAAGCTGCAGCTGGTGCAGCCCTTTGTGTTGGCTTTAAGACAGCTTTTACTCTAATGCGTTATCTTTAAGGGCTTCCTCCTGTCTCACCGCACTTCGTGATGCCTTTCAAAGATTTCTATAAAATTAAAACTCTATGCCTTCGAATGAGTGAATCCTTTCAAGGGCTACTACTATCAAGGATAACTTTTCAAGAGGAACTATAAGTTTTTGTACTTAATTTAAGGACACTCACAACAAACACTGTAACAAAAAGTAGTGTTGGCCCGAATGAGTCATTCTCTGTTTCACTAACTTTTTTAGTTGCTCACTCAGTTATCTAATATGTATGTATGTAGCTACATAATAATAGCTAACATACAAATAAGAATATGATTGAATTGCATGCACTGAGCAAATGTATACGGGCCGCATTATTCGAGTTTGATTATTTAATGTTAGCAAAATGTTTAGATAAACTTGAAGCGTAATAAAAAAATTAAAGAAGTAAGTCGTCTCGCCGATTTAGGTATACCATGCAACAAGTGAAACAACTATGTATACTAAATTTATAAGACCAAGTGAATGAAAATCTGTAGACTATCTCCCTTACTCTTATTAGCACACAAGCACTTAAGCGCCGCCACTGATCAACGGCCAACTTCGACCTTATGACCCACAGAGTCCAAAATGTTTATAAATGTTTTGGCTATTTCATGGTCGATTAAAATGAATTAACATCAGCAATAAAATTGATGCTGGTCAAGAATATATATATGTCCTTCCGCCTGTTACATACTTTTTGGCAACTTTAATACACCATTGCACTATGTGTGTGCATGGTATAAAAACTATTAATACCAAAACACAAGATGTCATAAATATAACATAGATTGGTTACTATTTTGAGAAAGCTTTAGGCATAACGAAAGCTAACGATCATTTTGAACGATTTGCCTAAAACTAGGCAATTGAAATCGAGAAAATAAATATAAACTTTTTGGTTTTTAGTTATTTATTTTGTTGTTGTTTGCAATAAAAAATGAAAGTAAACAAACCGCCTTTAAAGTGGCGGGTGTATGTACATCTATGGCCATTCGGGTGAAGAGATGCGGGGGTTGCGGGTTTGAATTGAATTTTCCACAGTTTTTCACAGGCAACGTAATGAGCTCAGTGGAAATGAGGAACAAAAAAACACGAAGGCCTTGACTTTGGAGCCAGTTAAACTGGCTCTCAGTTAGTTAACCATTTCCAAATGTCTGACTGACATGAACAAACCACCCGAATAGAGTTTTCGAGGAAAAGCCACAAAGCCAATAGCCAATAGCCAATAACGAAGTGCAGGAAGTGAGTCCAAGTGATTCCAATGGCTCGCCTCACAGCATTGGGCATAGCCGTATTACTCCATTCGGTGATGGGCGTCTCGTACTACTTTCTGCTGGGCAAATGCTCACCGGCTCCAATGCTGGGCTGTTGGCTCTTCTCGGCCTGCATTGTGACCGTATTGCAAGCGATTCATATATTTCCCGATTGGTGGTACACCAACTATTCGGCAACTCTCTTTGAACTGACCACGGAGACATTGGTATGCTGCCTCACATTGGATCTGATGCTAACGAAACTTTGGTGCCGCATCGAGGGACTATGTCACTGTGCCATTGTCGGCATACTGCAGCCCTTGATCACCGAAGATGACACCTATGCGGCATGGGAATATTGGTTACTTGGCCTCACCACAAGTGTGATCGGTGCTTGCCTCCTATGGTTCACCCTATGGGCCACTGCCTTGCCCGCCAAGATGTGGCATGGCTTTGTCGTGTGGCGTCAGCGTATAACAAGTTTGATTGATGGGAAACTCAGTCAATTGGTATTTGCTCAGCGGGAGAGTACCAGAAGTTATCACTGCAGTCGGCAAAGTGAAGTAACCCTGGCTGGCTAACAATGAAAATTACAAAATTCAAGTAAATAATTACCAAATATAGTAAGCGAAAAGCAATCTCTAAGATTCCAGTTGTTAACTTTTCAGTGTGGCTTTTCTAAGAATAAATTTTTTGTTTTAAAATCTATTCACCAATTGTTCTTACTCCATCATATTGGCCTTGATATACATTTGTCAAAACAGTTTCCAGGTAGTTTAGTCACATTCAGAATTATCCCTCATATCAAACTATACATACAACAACTCTCCAGCTAGCAAACACGACAGAAATATATATATATATTACTTTCCATTCCAAATTACAACAGCAAGTTAGAGTTCAATTAGTTTTTTTTCCAAATTGTTAACATTAAATGTCTGCCAAGAGTGGATCCAACGAACTAAGCCCAGACGAGAGGGCTCTGGCTGGTGTTAATTTGTTATTGAAAAGCGATTACAAATCGCTTAAAGAATTGCGTAATGGAGCGGTCTGGTGCCATCTGCTCGATCGGATATTGCCGGGCAGTGTTCGTCTGGAATTGGTTAGTGAATATAGCACTAATCTCACCGACTGGCATGCGAACTATCATCTGTTGCACACCTCATTGAGGCAGCTGCACATACCAATGATCCTTCGAGTACACGAAATAATTGATGGCGATGCTGAACAAACTATGCATTTAGTTTATTCCTTTCTGGAGCTTTATGTGCGTAAGGAAACTCTGGGCAGTCAGTTATCGCTGCCAAAGAAGTCGGATAAACTGCTGCCACGAATAGGCAGTTCCTGTTTCGTACTCATTCCGAAATTGAAAAATATCCTAGCAATTTTCCATGACGAGAAGGTGAAGCAACACCAAATTGAGCAGGCAGAAAATAATGATGAAAAAGAAGTGACAATTGCTAAAATAGTGGAAAAGCAGCCCAAGAAACGACCTTGGCTATTGGATCGAGCTGGATTCTGGTCAGCGACCAGTCGGCGTAGTTGTTTTCTACCAAAACGTTTATTCACAAAAATAGGAAAACGCATGGCGGCAGGACATCAGGAAGAGGAGGAGCCATTGCAATTGCAAGTGCAACATTTGTTGGGACAGCAGCATTCGCAGATTATGCCAAGTGAAACACAAACAAGTCGATCTGAACCCGATGGACAACAAGTCCTTGAGACACAGCCACAGCAAAAGCAACAAATTGTTTTAAAAAAAAAGCCTCAAATCGATAAGTCACTGGAACGGCAGCTAATTCAAGAATGTTCTGAACTGGAAAGGGCCGAGCTATTCATGGAACGTCTTTGGTTACAATGTCGCGAAAGGCGTAAACATGCCCATAAGTATATAACTTTTTGTCTGGCTTTTCCATCTGCAGTTTATCTCATTCCAATTTGTTTCACCAACAGCAACAAGAACAACACGAAATGGCAACTTTAATTGCCATAACATCGAGGTGTGAAGTGAAGTGTGCCACGAAAAGGGGTAAGCATTTTCGATTTCGATTTTTCTAATTATTGCTTATGAAATTTAAAGTTTAATATTCTTGAAAATATGCCAATTCGGTTTGTTGGCTTTCTGGTCCGGGTCATTGTCAGGTATGTGTAGTTGAGGGAAGGCAGAAGGCTTCCTTGCGACTTCTGTTCTGATCAACGCCGAGTTAAAACGAGTTAAACATCGTTTGTCTGTCCTTGTCCGTTTTAATATTAGGTGTAGTACTTGTTAATGTTTTAAGTATGAGTAGCATATCTGTAATTGTAATGTGTTTCCAGCTGCGAAATCAGAAGAGTGTCCACTTTCTGGGCTGCGAGTTCTTTTTTTTGTGGGTTTATATTGTTTCGTTTCTTAGTGTCCGATTTATGTCCTGAGATCCCGGTTTTTTATTTCTTGGTTCATTTCTTGGACTTTAGCTCCACGTTGTTGAATCTATGTTTGCGGTTTTTGTGCCATTCGAACATTTTCCTTGATTTACAACAGATGCCGGCAATTGCTTCCTTATAAACGATTGTGCTTCCTTACAAGTTTGCATAAAGCCAATCAAACCGTAAAATCGTTATAGCGGGCATCCACTGTATATTGAAATCTGTCAGAGAAGCGCGCATTGTTCTGATATCGATTTTTGTTTTCTGCATGAAATAAATCGTGGTTTCTGTCTTAAACTCTTATATAAGTTTTGACCGTATTGATGATGGAATCCTGAGGGTGTTTGTAGTTAAAATTGATAACACCATGTAACAAGATTTTTGACCATGGGTTGTAATTGTTATTTCCTAGTCAGTTAGGTATAGTATAGAAAACAGCTATTGTCCCAAGAGAACTTTGCTTTTGTGACTATGGCACCAAATTTTCGAAAAATACCTTAACGCCTATACTTATGTACATATATATTACTATGTAACAGAACACAATCTCATTGTCCTGGTGACAAAAGCAAAGTTTCAAAAGCAAGGTTTCCATACTTTTAAGACATAACAGACTAGGAAATAACAATTACATCAAAAGGACTGAGACATTTTTTGTAATTCGTCCATGTTTTTATTGTCCATTCTTCATACTATTGTGTCCGTAAACTCCATTGTAAGTTGAATATCTTTAGTGTTGTCCTCTTAATTTGGTCCTTCTTCATTAGTGGTCTACATATTTGCTGAGCATTCTTGTAACTTTGAAAAAAGAATCAAAAATCCCATAAGTCACACACATTTTCTAGCTGACAAGCAACAACAACCTAATGAATTTTGAATTCTTTTTATTTTATATATCCATTACGAGATTTTTGATGGATTTTTTTTGTTAGGAAATTAAATCAAAGAAAAGCTTACGCTTTTCTCTCAAAACAAAATGATGTTCTTAAACGAATCATTGTTAAATCCGTAAATAAGCCTTATTTACACATTTTGGCCCATTGTTAATTGAATGCTGGTGATACCAATTAATAAATGTTTTATTGGCTAAAAGGAAGAAAACGAAAGAAGAAAAGAGAGAAAAAACGACAACTGGAAAAGCATTTTCCAGAGCTTTTTGAATGAAAACAAACACAAAACTAAAGCGAAATGAATCGAGTGTGCCGAAACCCGTTTAACCGTATCATAGACAAAATGCGGAAGACACTCTCAGCTCTTTGGCTAATTGTGGGCCTCGAAAAATGTTTCGGAAGACGGAACCAAGCAACAACTACACACACACATACATGTAAATACATGAAGAAAAACCTCAAAAGGAGCCTCTCGCCACGATGCGCGTGTTAAACTTGAACTTGAATTGATGGCCAAAATGCGTTGGGCACATGCAACAATTGAATTTTTTTTTGTTTTTGTTTGTTTCTCTGCGTTTTTTCAATCATTTTGTTTGCGTTTTGCCTTTGATTCAAAAGAATTGGCCAAGACACGACGATGTATTTGAGTTTTGGTTTTGACACACACACACGCACACACTGGCAAATGCCTTTGTCTAGAGTTGCAGAAAGAGCGAAAGAGACAAGAGTCTAACCCAGGTTGGATGCAGTTTTTCATGGCAATTGAGGAAAATTGGCAACTTGCCGCCAGGTTTTTCACTTGCTTTCTGTGTTTTTATATTTTCATTCGCCTCTCTCTGCTATATAAAAGCCAAGGCACTTCATTTCAGCAATGTTAATCAAAGCGCGTCCGTTGTCCAGGCTTCTCCACGTCCAACATACTTACAACATAATAAATATAAACACACCAACAAAAAAAAAAAAAACAAAAACGACAACAAACAAAAACCAAACAAATTAAAATTATAAACAATAAACCCCCCAAAGTAAAGGTGATTTTGTTTTTGTTTAATTTTTCTTCATTTTTTTTTTTTTTTGGTCCGTTTGTAATATATTAAAACATAAACCCAACAAAAAAAAGAAACACAAAAAACCTAATAATTCAAAGCAAGTGAAAGTGAAATTCGGCGATATAAATCAACATCAGATTAAAGTGGGAGGTGACTCTAGACTAGACAGTTTTTGTATCGTGTTTTTTATAACTTCTCGGAAATTCATATTAAGTAATAAGTATCTCAAATGTTGGAGGCACACTTATCCTTATCCTTGAACGTTACAAAGCCTTCGCAGATCCATTTAATGTTATTTTATTTAATCATTTACATTTTTTAATGCAGATGCCGCGTTACTTTTTCCATTGCCAGCTTTTGCTGTTTGTGTTGATGCAATTTGTACAATCATTGCCAGTATCCAATCCGGAGATATCCAACAAGGTGACAAATTCGGTTAATAGTATCCAAGTGCAGCAGCAGCCACAAACATCGAGCGGCAGTCAAGATCTTCATCTGAATACGCTGAGTGCGTTTGCCAGCAGCTATGACCAGGCTCAGCAGCTGCAGCAACAACAACAACAACAACAATCCCTACCAATTGAGTCCGGATTTAAGCCATCATACAAAATGCCCGAAATGGAGACCAACTTCACACCCATGCAGACAGCTGGCACTCCCAGTGTGGCCAGCTTGCCATCGACGCCCATGCTAATGCAATATCTGCCAGCTCAAACCCTCCAGGATGGCAGCGGGGCCGTTCAGTATCTGCAGCTTATACCCACCAGGCCGATTATAGTGCCAATTAGTCCATATTTGGCAGCAGCAGCAGCCTCAGCAAACAATGGCAATGCGGCTCCATCTTCACCACCAGCTGCCCCATCCCTCACACCGCATGCAAATGCTCAGCCGGATTATAGCGGACGCAATGCCGCCGTCCTCAGTGTATCGCCGTCCATCAATTCTGGTATTGGCCTTCACTATGGTTCGCTGCATCATGGCTATGCCGGTTCAATATCACCAGCGGCTGCTTATCGCAACAGTTATCGCATCAATCGTGAGGCCAAGGACAAACACTTCCCTCCCGCCTTTACACTGAATCTCAATGAATATATACCGAGTGCCACGCTCCTTGGCGGCTCTTCAGTGGGAGGATTGGGCGGAGCCAGTCATGATGTAACCGCTGCCAGCTCAGCTTCACACCCACATACTCACATGTATATTAGAGCCAGAACAACATAGATTTCTAGCATCAACAAGTCCAAGCCAAAGGTCATATTAACCCATGTTTACAATTGTTGTTAATCCTTTTGAATAAAATGTGCTGAAAGAATTTCAAACCTTGACCAAACCTTGCCACATAGTGTGACCATAGCATAAGCGGGTATTGAAACTTTCATTGGTTTAGGTTGGGGCTGAGTTTCGTCTGAATTTTATAGGTATATACATATCTCTAGAGTCTAGACTCATAGCTGAAATTTGTTAACAAGGTTTTGTAAAAGAAGTTTTAAGAATGTATCACACACAAATGACTGTAAGATAATTTCTGTAAACAATTTTCACACCCATTTCTGAATGACTCGACATGTGTATAAAATTTTTAAATATTTCGTATCACACAGCTTTATAATAGGCCTCTTACGCATTTGGCCAACCACCCACAACTGGTGTTAGGGCATGGTTACCACATAGATTGTTTATTTGGCCAGCATAACATGAACAAATAACAAGAAACAATCCAAAGAGACAAAAATAAAGGCCTAAACCAAATCCGAGTCCAAGTCCCAGACACTTGACACACTCAACAAGGTCATCCATCGTTGGCGTCAACTTGAGAATGCATTTGCATTGTCTCAAAGTTTTGCGCTTGTGTTATTTATTTTTTTCTTTTGTGAAAGTTGTAACCAAAAAAAAACAAAAATTTCACGCCCCACCGGAACTGACTAAGTAAAACCAACACACACACACACACACACACATGTGTCCAAATTCAGACTCTTTACTTTTGACCAACCTTGGAGTAGGTTACATCAGAGTGCGACACGATGTGGAGAAAGGAGAAGATGGCTAGGGGAACGGACAAGAAGGTAAATTCCCCAACCCCAAAATCATGCCCTATACCCTCAAGCCATTCATTTGTCTAATTGTCACATTTATGACAAATTCATTTTGACATTAACTAGCCGAAACTGGAAAACTTTAAATTTGTTTTCAACTCAACTCGCTTTCATTACACCCCAAAAAACAAAACAAACACACAAACAAACAAAAAACCAAAGCCAAAGCAAAACAAAAAAAAATAAAACGAGGCGATGAAAAAAATCATTTGAAATTAACTCATTTTAAAAACCATCAAACAAAAATTCAATCAGTACCCCCCCACCACCACCCAACCCATCCGTCTTCGATTCAATGAAGGGAGATGACGAGGGGTAAAAACTATTATCATATTGAGAGCAAATACCCTAAAGGCGAATTTCATACATTTCAGGGCAACGAATTGAAGTTGCCCTTGCCAATAGGACTCATTTCAAATTGGCCTGGCTAAAACATTTTATTCATTATCTCAGTATTTGAGCTAAGAGAGGTTTAAATGGAATAGGAATGGAAGAACGTTCACAATTTAGTCCTGCGAAATGAATTAATTACCTACTGAAATTCAGAACTTTTCTAGATTACATAACCAACCATTAAAACCATTAAAAAGAAAGATAAAGTGGAAATTAAAAACCTTAAGTATTCTAATTGCTTTTCGCGTAAAAAGTATTGATTGAAGTTTTGTCTAAGACAACTAAATTTAAATATATTTATGTATGTAGGTACATAGACAATCTAACCCAGTTTCAAGTATTGGTACTCTCCACAAGCATGCAATAAACAAAATGTTTATAACAATTTAAATTTACTTTTCAAGCACTTAACCTTTCATACACTTGTGCCTCGCCTCCAGGGCGAATGACGATGACGATAGTCATAGACGATGGATGACGCCCTGCAGCGTTGTGTGGCTGAAACACTTGTAAGAGCATTGTAATGAGATTTGAATGGATTTGCTCTGTCGATGGGTCTGTCGGTCAATGATTATTTTGGTGCACTTGCGTCTCCCTAGGAGTTCAGCGGAAGTGAACGGTTATTGATGCTGACTCTGGCAAGAGGAATGGCTCGGGCATTAGGTGTTTGTTGACCACAAGACCATATGATGTAATACCCTTTCTATACATACCCTACAAAACCAGGAAAAGACTTAAAATGAGCAAAAAATAGAACTAGAGTCTGAAATTGAACTCTGAAACATTAGAATGTAAGAAACTCTACTCCCTACTTAGTTTATTCGGGATTAATCGATATAAAGAGCCTCTAATCTGTTTGGTGGGGTTCCCCCAGTTATGTATATGAAAGGATACAGAGTATCTTCTGGTCGTTCATCTTCATTTCTTTCACATGGATAAGTACGCAAAATGCGTAAATTAGCTTGACTGCGGTTTGGTTTTTTGACTGGAATTCGAAATGATTTCAATTTCAAAGCTCTTTACTTTCCTTTTTTTCTCCACACATTTTCAATTTCAATTTCAATTAATTGCCTCACTCAACACTTTAGCTTAGTTTTTGGTTTAGTTCGATTCAGTCAATCCTTTTGGCCAATCGTCGCTCATCTGCATCTTTCCCAATGGCAGGTGACCACCAACCATTGCTAAGGCGATGGCCAAGGAGGTGGAGAGAACTAACTGAACCAAATACAAAAGCAACAAAAACAACAGAAACAAAAGTGCTTACTATGCTTTTTGTTGTTGTGCTGCTGCTGCTGCCGTTGGAGCTGCTGTAGCCGTTGTTGTTTTAGTTTATGTTTTTTTTTTTTTGGTTTTTTGGTTTTGGTTTTTTGTGATGTTTTTTGGGTAGGTATAAAATGTTGTGGCTAAGCTCGACTCTGTCGCAGTTTGCCTCACTCGACGGTCGTCATTTGGTCGGTTTTCCGTTTCGGTTAAGAAAAACACATCTTTTTTTTATGAGTTGAATGGTGAATGTTGTTTTCTGGCCAACAAGTAAACCAGTGAACAAGTGTGTTGTATTAATGTTGGATGTTTCTTTGCTTTTTGCACTATAATTAAACCGTGTAAATTCGCTAAAATGGTGCGTAAATTTCAAAAAAGAAACAAAATGTGCCTTGGTTCTTCCGTTAAAGTTTCAATTTAAATTTGTTAAGAGAAACTTTTTTTTTTTGAAATATTTAATCCCCTGCAAACAATACGATTAATTGATTGACAACAAGTATTAATAACTTATCATCAGGTTATGTAAAAGTTTTTGTTATTTTATTAAACAAAGGGAACAACAAACCAAATATATTTTGAGATTTTTCTTTGCATAAGTTTTGAAATTTGGTGACAGTTTTGTTGCATAAGAACTTTCTACAGACTCAAAAATGTAATCTCGTTGGGTATTATTAGTAAATAGCATAATTTATATATACACCTAGACCTCGCTTTGCGTCGTTTCGTTTTGCGTTTTTTCGAAGTTGCGTCGCTGCTTTATTAGTACTAATTATCACTGTGCGTTGTTATATTCTCGTTGTTGCGTTGATTTGAGTTCGAGTGTTTAACTTTTTTTTCTAAATCAGACATTGTGGCAACGCCAATACCAACTTTTACCAACATTGCCTTTGAATTATTGGCTGTTTTACGTTTTTCAACATTTACATCTAGCTTACCTACTTCTGTTTATAATTGCGTCTTGCTATCAAAACTCGGGGAAGGTTTAGTAGAAATGTTCGTAGAACAGTGTTTAACCTCCAAACAAATTTAAAAAGCGATGGGCTTGATTGACCAAGCAATGGAGAATTTTTATAAAAAACGATCCTGACAATGACAGAAGTTTTAAGGTATCCCAGGCGGTAGCTGCAAACATCAACTGATACAAAGAAATTTATTTAAATTTACAAAAAAAAGCTATTCACCAAACTCTGGACAAATTTTTGGCGAACGAAGCTACTAAAAACTCATAAAGATAAAATAATTGAATAGGTTATTTTGATTTAATGGAAGTAGTTTTTTTTTTATGAATGAATGCAATAACATTTTTGTTTTTAAAAGTTTACTTTGTTCAATTTTTCTTTCTAGAAATTAGTATTTTCATAGCCCGGGAACCTATCTTTGATTTTTCCATGGTTGCCTATAGAAAATCTTAATTCACTTTGCGTCGTTTCATTTTGCGTCGTGTTTTTTTGGAACGTATCCCCAACGCAAAGCGAGGTCTAGGTGTATATATATGAAGGGTTTTTATATGTATTAGGTAGAATAAATATTTTGTATTCGAAGGGTATTTAAATATTCTAGACATTTTGTTATCTAAATTTATAGATAGAATAATTTCATTCATATACCCTAAATTGATGGCTTAAGGAAACAAATATTGTCAATCATAAATGCAATAATTCCATATATCATTTAAACCTTTTGGCTTAACTATTGATAATCAAATATATCTGAAGGGTTTAAAATAAATGAGGGTAGCCACAACTTAATGCACGATTCATTACCCAATTCGTTCCTAGTCAACGCAATTCTTCTTAATCTTTTTTGGGGTTAATGACTTTTTTCACAGGGATTGAAACATATTAAGAAAGATAAGATGAAGAAGATTTGTGATAATGTAGGACTGATATATCTACACCTGAAGGAGCTGAGATATGTAGGTGCAGATATTTGGATTTTATAATAAGAGCTTGTGCCTTTAGGGGCTGTCCCTTTGCAAAGATCCTATCGACTATTAAGAAGACTAAGCATTAATTCTACACAAGACAACAAAGTCTCAGTTTTCCTACTGTTGTTTGTGCTTATCCCGAATTTCCACTCAGTATTCCTTTTTGCATCAGCTTTAGTTCTTAAGAATAATAAGCTAAAATAATAACCTTTGAACCGCTCTTTTTTTAATGTTTAACTTGGATAGATGAAAGATAGTCATATCTTCCGATGTAAAACTTATTCCTCAAAAACAAAAACAGATTGAACGACAGTTAAAAGAATTTAAAATCTCATTTTTTTTCCAAATTCTTTGACTTGGATGCCATTTTGACAACGACCTAATTTATTGTGACTACATAAGAAAGTATAGAAGATTTTCCGTCAAAACCATATATTTTAAATAAATATTGAATACAAAATGGCTTATTTTTCCTAATTGACGTTTAAGGTTTTTCTGTTAAATACTTTTTTATATATTTTCTAAGCTTATTGGAATTGGAATTGAATTGGTTTAATTCAAAATGTCTTTTTTAATATAAACTAGATTGACACTTGACCTATATAAATCAAAACGAAATTAACTTTTTGGTGCAAGCTCTTGTTGCATTTTTCTAGAATTCTAGAAACTGACCCACCATTTTTTTTTTGTATTTTGAGAATGCCTTCCCAATATTCAATATGAAAAATATGCATGGATATATAATTTTGCAATGCATTTGCCTTGGAGTTAACTTCTTTAGAATGGCAAAGTTCTATTGTAATGATTGGACCTCCCTAGTAATTGCATTGGCATTCACATACGTTTGATTGATCGACATTGCCCTAGCCCCCTTGAAGTTCATTCTTTTGTCCATGTCAAGTTTGTATCTTGAGTCTTTTGTTTATCTCTTTGCGTGTGGTTTATTTTTTGCCTTGCCAACGCAAACAAACGATTACAAAGCATCTATCTTAAAGCCCATCATTAGCTGGAGGGGGTCATTAATCAAGCTGCATTTGCATAGTGTGTTTAATTTTAATTTTTTTTTTTTTTTGGTTTTCCTTTCTGTCTTCTCAGTTTTTGGCAAGACAGATTCGACCTGGGCAAATCATTAGCAGACTACCACAAATAATTACACACCAAAAGACCAATCTGGCTCACGCATCGTCAATGCGGCTCAGTTTTATTTTGAAATTGGCTATGATTTTTCATCTCTTTTTTTTATTTGCAACTAGTTTTGCCGCATTCGCATGGCATCTTTTTGGCCAGCCAAATGCAGTTTATTGCAATTTGGAGATGGTTTCATTTATTTTTCGTTTCTTCTTATATATCGTTTCTTCTTCTTATAGTATATGTACATACATATACCCACTCGATTCCATTTACTGTGACGCAACTTGGCCACTTGGAATTTTCGCAGCTTAAATATGGCATGACAAATGGCCGTTAGTAACCGAACCAAGTGAAGATTTGTATATCTTTTTTTTCTTTTTTTTTAGAAAGGCATCTGCCAGGTTATCAATAGTGGCCTTGGGTCATTTGTCTAAAGTTGTGGTAAAGGGTGGGGGTGTGGGGAGGTGACAAACTAAACCCACCCACTATATACTTGCATGCAAAATTCATTTAACTCTTTTTTGAGCATGCAAATATATTTAATTAAAGAAACCTTAGAAATAAGAAATAAGTTACTTCTGCTTTAAGGTTGCAATTGCCTCTGGAAAGAATTTAGCAATCGAATTCAGAGAGTAACCTACATAATTAGACAGCCAAACTGCTTTACAATATCTTTTTCATTAGTTTCTATTTGTTTTAAGGTTTCAAATTAAAGAATAAAGAGTAAAATTATTCATTCTGATAAAGAAGAAGTAACAAAGTTCATTTATTTTTAGTTAGAGTTCGTATCAATGTCAGTTAGTAACGATCGATTTAATCAGAGTAGATAGTAGTAGTTACCTTAGACCAAGTTTTTATTATCAGATTTGGATTGAGTAATCACATTTTACTCATCGAAAGCTCCATTTTAATAATTATTATGAATTTCATTTCTTAGGATATCATTTTTTCTCTTATCACCAAAAAAAAGGATTCACCCAAGGAATAAAAAGCTATAACTTTAAATCTTATAAAAATCAAATACTCATGCTCCACCGACGTATAGAATGGGGAGAGTCCCCGTGGATGAATGGCCCAAAAAATCGTCATACTAACATAATGCCTTATTAAACATTATTCAAATTACTGAGCCGAAAATCTTGGTTCTTGGATCGGACGCTCCTTGAAAATATTTTCTATATCCATCGATCCATAACCTTACGATATTAACCTGCAAAGGTAACCAAACTTCGCCATGGCTAAAGGAAGTTTGGACAAATGCATCTGCATTTTGTAGCTAATTTTCTCAATTTTAATTGTCATTAGAAACTTGAATCTGGTCAAAGGCCAAATCAATTTATAAGTCGTTAGAATTGGATTATTCACTTTGGGGATATTACTTTTTGATCAGCTAGTAATTAAGCAGTCAGTTTTGTAAATGCTTCCTGGAGATATTTTCTGAAGACACATAAACTCGTTGACCTTTTTATATGTTTCTTACTTAACAAATATTTGTTTAAGAATTCAAAAAAATTTCTTTTACTGTTCAAGTTAAATAGTATTTTAGAATTCATTAATATGAAAAATTCATCATTTGATTTGACCCCTAAATGATTATTGGGGATAATTAAGTATCTCTAGCAAGGCGTCTTAGCAATATTGAACTCAGGAAACACTTGTTAAATAATTGGCCCAAACGGAGCAGTTTTATGGTTAGATGTGATGACAACATTTGTGGTACATCATCTTAATAAAAGTTTACTGAATTACAGGCAAGATCGGAATCATCATTAATAAACTTTATTCAGTCGAAGATGCTTTACTCTATGTGTTGCATACTTCCCATCAAAATCAAAACACTCGTCTTACAAGGGTATACAAATTTGAAAGCTATAAACCCTGTAAAAAAATGAACGTTTTTACAGTTGTCTGGATTGCTTTTTATTGGTCATTAATACCAAACAGTTTGCTAAAGAACTGCAATTTACTTATGTAATACTATATTGCAAAGTCAATATACATATATTTATCTCTATATATATCTCTATATATATATATATATATATAGTTTGTAAGTTTCCTTCTTTATGTGATATCTTTATTTTTAAAAGCTATTCGCTTTAGTTATCAGATTATTTATGTCCAAAATTATGTCCGTAACCCTGATAAAAACTAGTACCTAGTAACAATTAGTTACTAGTTTCCCTCAGGGTCATGTTTGGTCAAACGTTTCACTTATCGCTTTTTAGAAATCTACTTAAAGTTTATTAAAAGTTATTCAATAACAAAAAAAAATTAAAACACTCCTCCCATTAATTTGTTTTTTGTTGTCATTTCGAACCAAGCCCACAAAACGAGAAAAAAAAAAGGAAAAACAAAAAGACAGAAACCAATTAAACGCATCACTGGGCGCTAAGACGATAGGCGTGGCATGGCAAGAGGCCTTTCACCACACATAAAAAACAAAACGAAATCCCCCCCAAAAAAAAAATTATGAACAAAAAGCAAAACATAAAAATGTATCAAGTTGTTACTTCATTTTGCACCTGCTTCAATTTTTTATATCCGAGTACACATGTCCAATCCCCTTCTAATGACCTATCGTACCCTCTCACTTTTTTCACATTTCTATTGCAGCTCGTCTGGCCACATCTTTTGATTCATTTGCTGGCCCTTAATTTGGCTTGGGCCGTTTTAGCACCACCGCCCCAAGGCTACGACGATGACATCACTCCCTTGCCGCTGCGCCTCGAGGATCTGGAGCGAGAGCAAGAGCAATTTCAAGTGGACCTGAATCGTCCTCCCCTGCTGCCCAATCGCTATGAATGGCGCCCCAGTGTGGCAGCCAGTGTTCCACCCAGTTACATTCAAGATGCTGCCCAGCGAGAAATCGCCAGGGAGAGGGAGAAACTGGAGCAACTGCATCAGCTGCAGCAGCAACACAAACACCTAAGCGCCGGCTATGCATTTCCCGGCCAACTGCCGGCAAATCTCTTCTTTGTGTAAGTCCAAGCTCGAAACCAAAGCTCCCAACCAAAAACATCAAGTTTAAGCTTGAAAGCTGCTTGATAAACGAATGACTGAAGACACGAACCTTTTTCCATAATCATAAAAGTTTCAAATGAGTGCAAAACTTAACTAGTCGACATAGATTTGCTTATAAAGCTAAGTAATATGTTGTCGATCCAAAAAACAAAAAATAAAAGTTTATAAGAAACAAGTCATGTTAAATTGGACATCTATCTATGTGACTATGGACATATGGAGCTCGATTTCAGAATCTGAAATTCAGATCGGACCGAAAATTATAGCAAAAAGAAAAACATTTCAGCTTAATACAATTTATTAGCCCTTATTCACAGATAATATTTAGAATCACGCCTGTTCTCGTTTTCGATTCCAAATGTTTTTGTCGCAATCGGATTTCGCTTCCGATTCCGCTTCAAATCGTTTGCCTTTAAGTCAATGGAATGAAAAGTAATTGCAAATTTTCTTAGGATTTCATGAAAATTATGGATTTTCAATTTTAAAACAAGTTTAAAACAATCTAAGTACTAGTGGATAATTCCGTTTTGTACCATAATTTACAAAAAATATTCTTAGCAGGCAATAAAAAAACCTATGACAGAAGTCGAAATTAAATTGGCCTGTTCTTCTTTCCTAAAGAATCTAATGCGAATTCTAATACAATTTTTGATGATTCACAATAAACGACAAATAAAATTTATTAAAAAAATTTCTGACCAATTTTATAGAGGGTATAAATATATGTTTCAAAATTCTAAAGGAATGAAATTTATTTGCCAGGACAACAATCAAATTTGTTTAAAAACCATTCAAAATTTAAATAAAAAGTTTTTTTTCACAATACACCTAAATATTTATAGAGATTGGCAACTCTGTAACCGGGCATAGTGGACGAAAATGTTTCAAACTTAGATTCGATTGAAATTGCACCGAAGTCTATCTAATTTTATCCGATTTTTATGGAAAATATTTCATTTAAAGGGAAATTCAATTCACTGTCTTTCGTAGTTCAGGTGTAGTTTCACTTTATAATCATTTTATGTCGTTAAATAAGGAAAATCAGGAAGACCAAAACAAATACATACAAAATTGCATTTTTAATTAGTTCCAAATTGGATCCTGGGGTTAAATTGTTTACAGTTTATCTTAGTTTAGTGTACAGTCAATTTTTATAAATTTCAAAATGTGTCTGTTTTTGCCAAGTCCAAATTTGGGGCTTTTTGTCAAAATTCATTATAGAAAAAACCATTAAAGATAAGCCCACAAACTTTACGGTACATCATCTTAATAAAATGCCCAACTTAACGCTATAAATTAACAAACATGAAAACTTTTCACTAGACTTATATACAAATCAAATGAAATCAGAATTTAAGGTGAAAAAATGAATGTCTCAAACTTTTTGTCGCCACTGTATATTGAATGGATCTCAAATAATTTTCCCAAATTTGTTCTCCACCTAAACTTAAGCACCAGTTATATATATCTATGTATATATGACTTGACTGGAAACTACTTACTATAATTCTTCGTATAGGAAAACTTTAAGTATCATTGATTGAACGCAATATTCACACATTTCGTTAATTTGAGTGACGCAGTGAAATTGCAGTGATTTGCAATGTTTAACTGGAAAATGAATAGTTTAGTCAATGCCTTTAACAGAATTTCAACTAATTTGCAAATAGTTTGTTGTAAGAGAGAGAGAGAGAGAGAGAGAGAGAGAGAAAAGGGGAGAGATGATGAAATGGATTGAAAATTTCACTCACGATTGCTGCCGCCGTTGGCTTCCGACAAATGAGATTCAATTGGATTAATGGCAATTAGACTAAATCGCTTGGCAATTCTCTTTTTGTGGCTCACTCTAACTAGCTAATCTAATCTGTCTCTATCCCACAGTACGCCCACAGCAGCAACGACAACATCAACAGCAACAATACCAAAAGAAATTGCCTCAACCGTCTCGACGAGGCTGCTAAAACCGATTGTGCCCTATGATTTGGATTTGCAATTGAATGGCATACAATACTTAACAGGAAATGCCCTAACATCATTGCCATCCCCAGGACCGCCGCCGCCACCGCCTTCGCTACGACCACGCCCAGTACGACCACCCTATATCTATGCCCAATCGCCAGCTACTTCGAGTCTATATCAACAATCCAAACAATTCGCCTACGCACCGCCAGCACAAAGAAATTATGCACCAAGTCCGAGGATTCCCTTACCATATCCACCCAGTTTTATAAGCATCACTACCCGTCGTCCTGGTCCAGGAAGGGGGAATTTCGGTTATACTCAATACCAGAAGCCATTCCGTCCCTCTCAGCCGGATCCCACACCAGATCTATTCGCTGGCCGTGAGTCCAAGTCATTGCTGGATTCTTATATACCCAGTTGGGAGGTTCTTCGTATCCTGCAGCAGCATCAATTGCCATCATCCTCATCATCGGCATCATCCTTATCCCCATCGCCGAGTCACACCTTGGCCTATCCCATTAACAATTTAAGATTGTTCAAGCGGATGTCCGCCAGGGTAGCGAATGATTCGTCGGGCAGAATTGTGAAAAAGTCCTTAACTCAGTCACTGGACAAGACACCAAACATTCCGACATAGATCATAGTTTAAACCCATATCAGTTTGTTATTTTTTTGTACATTTATTTTAAATATAAATATAAATATTTTATTTATTAAATAGAAGAAAAACGAGTTAGTTTTACCTTTCGAATATCTAACAAATGTTTCGCTTGATAAGCAGATAAAAGGATATTAAGAAGCTCTTCTATTTCTTTCGATTGTTCACTCATGTGAATAAGTAAGTATTATATGATTGCTGGTTAAACAAGTTCTTCTTCATTTTGTGACTTTTACCAAAAGTCGATAATCAATTCACATAACACAACATGGAGGATCTATTCAACTGGTCACATAACACAATTCCTATCCAGTTCCCAAATCCCCAAACCATGTGCCTGGCATTTGTTGTACCATTTTAAAGCGAAGCAAGTCCAAAATTCAATGTGCCATAAGGTGACTTCTTCTCAATGAGCAGCGACAACGATAAAAATGGCTATGAAGATGCAGTTAGAGACGGAGACGGAGATGGAGATGGAGCTGAAGATGCCAGACTGGCTAGTGCTCACGTAATAATGGCCATAAAGCAAACAGTCGGAGGCAATAACAAACAATTATGCCTCGACAATATCTTGGAAAATGAAGGGGAGAAGAGGGATTTAAATCGGCATCGACTCGCGAAACGAAAGTAAGTAAGTCGCATCTTCTGCTGATCCACACATCATGATGATCATCATGATCATCATCATGATGATGATGATTTGTGTGGCAGTGTGTTGTTTTGGCAAAAAATTTATGCAAGTAGGAAGCAAAACGATGATGATGATGATGCTGCTGCCACCACACACTAAGATGTGGCTCAACGAGTTACCAAGTTTTACTCTATGATATTTTTGGTCTCCACCTTTGGGCCAAGTCATCCCATGACTGTTAATGAAGTTGCCACAAAATTTTGTAGGCATTGTTTGCGGTTTTTTTTTTTTTTTTATTTTCTTTATTTTTGTTGTGTTGTGTTTGGGTTTTCTTCTTTTTGGCATCAATTAAATATATGCAGACATGTTGTATGCCATCATAAGTACTACTACAATCATTTTGCTTTAGGTTAAAAGGGTGTGTAACTTGGTGTGTGTGTGCGAGTGTGTATGTGTCTGATTGTCCATTTCCTGCTACGACTGGGATTCCGGGAGGAATCATTTCCCAATTAAGAAATAAGGGAAAATTATGTAAAAGTGTATTGAAATATATTTTTTACTTATAGAACACATTTAAGATTTAATATTTAAAGAAAACTTCATATAAAATCTTCTCTCCGAATTTTTGGAAAAAGAGAGAAATTAGCTGAGAATTTAGTTTTAGGTTCAATTATACAATTGTTTTACTTATGGAATTCTTCTTCTAATTGCAATTGTTTATTTGTTGCTCATTTAGTTGCAACATATTTTTGATACATGAAAATATTCATTCAAATTCAAATGACATTCAGTGTTATGTTTCTATATTGACCTTTTGGCTTTAACCTTTTACGAACCAAAAATAAGGGCCCCCACACATTACCTTGGCTGAACCTTCTTCATCATCATGTATTTATGTTGCTTCCCTTTGTCAGTGATTATTTAGTCTTTGCCTTTGATAATAATAATAATAATAATAGTAATAAATAATGCTAATAATAAATAATAATAAATGCTGACTAAGTGACATTGTTTGACTGCAGTTGTTGCTCTTGTGGGTAGACCCAAAGATCGATGAGCTAAATGAAATTGAGCTTGATCGTTAAATATATATATATTTCTATATACATATATATATATATATATATATATATATGTATATTGTATTCAATTTCAATTGTGCAACTTGATGGCACGAATGCTGAACTGGAGGTAGGTGTTTTTTTTTTTTTTCATTATTATTATAATATTTGATCATTGTCGGTTTTGGGACAAAAGATCTTGCAAGTCTGACCAACATTTCAATTGCTGTTTGTTATCGATGAACCGATCAAGGCGAAAAAATTAACAAAAACAATATTGACAGAGGAGAAAACAAAACTGAGACAAAGACTGAGACACTGTATTGTAGTCATAAATGCAACTACTTATAAACAATTGAAAAATCAAATAGTTTCAAGTTGCAATATGGAGCAATAACCAATGCAATCACAATAACTAACTAATCCTACGTTATTTGAATAACTAAAATAACTAAACCGTTGATGAAAAATAAATACCAAAATAAATTTACAAAGTGTATAAAGAAGTATTTAGAAAATTATAGCAGTATTTTTTATGCTTTCTAAAAAAAACAATAGATAGAAGTAGGTATAGCTTTCTATAATGTTAATGGACATACTTTTATACGATTGCCTTTTGTTGTTATCGTCCTTCATGATCTCATATTTCAGGAATTTCATTTCAAAAATTTCATTAGCCTTTTAAAGAGCAACCAATCGTAGATGTAAAATCGTTGGAAATAGTTTTACAACGCTCTCGATTTTATACCATGCACCCATTTGGCAATTTGGTTATATTAGAGCCCCAAAATTTATGTATTAGGTATTAGGAAGAAATGTCATTTATCCTATAATCATCTAACATCTATATCTTGGAGAATTTAGAAACTAGAGCCACAAGTATATAGCGGAAAACGAATTTGTTTCAAATTTTCGCCAAGGTTTCCGAGGTTCATAATTAAATTTGCCGCACTTATACTTGTTAACAATATTCATCAATATATAATAATAATATAAATAATAATTTCCTAAAAATCAGATAAAACTAAAGCCTTTAAATTTACCAATTTATTGCAAGGCACGATACATTTCCACAATCCAAATCACCTAAAGCCTTTGAGCCTTAAAGCCTTTAAGCCTACATACTATTCTAACTCCCCAAAGAGATCTATCTAGATCTATATAAGTAGATTCTTCGAATTTTAGAAATCAAAAATAATTTAGATGGAACTAAGCAAACTATTTTCAACATTGAATGATTCTTGAAATAGTACACAGTTTTTTGTATTAATTATTAATCCGCTAATTGTTTAAAGTGTATTGTTTTTAGCCAAGTTAATAGAAACACGGTTAGCTCCTCGATGCCACAAAAAGTGTATGAGGGCAACAACTTTCGGCAATATTGTTCAGATTGCGAATGAAGTGATTTCAGTATGTGTTTGGTTTTCAAGTTTTATCGTTATCGTGAACAAAATGGATTACAAAACTAACCAACGAAAACAAAAAACAAAAAATAGACACAAAGAGACAGTTTCGCCGCCTTTTGTATTATGCCATTTCTCTTTTTTCTTTTTGCTTTGTCCAAACCAAATCCAAGCCCTGTTGCTGCGACTCCGACGACGACGACAACTTAATGCGTCAATTAAATTGCCACTACTTAAACAGCTAAACCCCTTAGCCAATTCCTCAAGCCTTCCCGTTTTAGTAAGCCCTACCCCCTTTGCCTTGCCGAGGCATTTTCCCTTCTTATAGCCAGCTAGCTACTTCTGCAATTGTTTTTATGCAAATTTCTGTTTCGATTGGTTTAAGGTTGGTTTTTCTGTTGTTGTTGGAGTCTTTGGCTAAGGTTTTGCTCTTTGTGAAACAGAAAATCATAATAATGGCCATAATAATAACCATAAAATGTATTCACATAAAATGAAAGGCCTGGAGATGCTGAATCGCAGATGCTGTCTGTTGTCTCTTGTGTCTTGCGCCTTGTCAGTTGTCAGTTTTTTTTTTCTTCTCTTTTTGTGGGCAAAAAGTTGCGCCAGTTTTTTATGACTTTGAACTTGAACTGGAAAAATCAAAAAGACTATACACGAAATACAACAACAACAACAGCAGCAGCAGTTCCAAAAGAAATTCAAAAACAAAAAAAAAAAACAAAAACTGAGCGTCATAAAAAAATGAAAGGATTTGGGAAATTTGAAAGGTAACTCCCTTGGATAAGACAAGGTCATCAACAAATATTGATAAGGTTAATGCAGTTCAAGAGAACTGTCGCCCCTGGGAAGAAAAATAAAAATACACAAATAATACATATAGATTTATAAATGTATATATATAATTTCAATAATGTCTGTTCTAGGAAATGAATCAAGCCAAACTGAAACTGGCAATTATTCAAGGATCCTTTTAAGAATCCGGAATTGCGATAAACAAGATTCTAGATGATGAAAGCAATTTCCAAACAGAAAATCGATAAAATTTGATAGTTTTTTTTTTTTTTTGAATCTATTTCTTTTTAATCGCATTGATTTGATTTTGCCATCTAGGCATCTTTAAATGATGATTGAGGCAATAGGCAAAGCCACAACCTACACCTTCAACCACACACACACACACACAGAGGCACGCATACACAGACAAATACATGCGGTGTCATTGCTGATGAACTCGTCCATCAGCCACCAAATTGTTCCGCACGCTCTGACTCCCTGTCGACTCCACTGGAGTCGACACCGAGACCAAGACCCAGAGTATCTCTCCCTCTCTCTCTCTCTATCTGCTATCTGGCCAAGTGACTTGCGGCTGCTGCAATACACCGAAGATGAAAACGAAACTGAAACTTACAAAAAAAAAATAACCAAAAACAAAAACGAAACACATTTGAAGAAGAAGAAGAAGTTGCTATAAAAACCAAACACTTTGCCAGCGCCATTCACAGTACGAATCGCGACATTTGAACGTTTGCATCGGGGGGCCAAAACATCCGCCATTCGCCAAACCGTCAACCGTCGACTGCCATCCAAGAGATTTATCAAATTGTGTTGTTATTGTTTTTTTTTTATCCCCCCACTGATCCATCCCTTCTTGTCCTCCTCTGACTACTTCATCTGTGGGAAAAACAATTGTGTATGGTTGTTTTTTTTTTTCGTTGTTGTGCTCATGCAAAAACCAAATACATTTTCCAAGTGAATAAAAACAAAAGGAAAAACAGAAGAAATACAGCAATAATTTATTTGTGTGTGAAAACTTCTAAGTAAATGTTGATTGTCTACTGAAGCGGTAAAGGAAAGGAACAACCATGAGATTAGCATTGATATTGGTAAGTAGAAAAAGAAAAAAAAATCAAATCTCAACCCGGAAAGAAAACTTCACTGAGAAGAAAAAGGGGTGTGGTGGTGGGAGGAAAACCGTCTGCTATGAAAAGAAAAGTCAACGCCCACCAACAGACATCTCTTCCTCCTTCTTCTTCATCTTCATCTCCTCCTGCTCAATTTGCATTTGCCACTCCGTTGCAGTTGCAGTTGCAGTTGCTCAGCCGGTCTACAGACCGACCAGCTGGCAGGTGGCACATGCATGTGGTAAAGTGGGAAATAACACCAACTCTGAGACAGTTCAGTGATCCTTTTAGTCAACCAACTAACAAAATTTTGCATAATTTCCCAAAAGAGATCTTACAACATCACATTCAAAGCAAATTGCATAGATTTGGATAAAGTAGAAGTAGGTTATAGTATGATAATTCATATAGATTCATTTGTTGTCTATTCTAAAATATATTTACAATTTCTTAAACATTTTACTAACAGCAATTAACTTTTTAGAATGGGATCTCTTCTCTGTTTAATTATTTAAGGAAGGACTGCTTTCTCTTTGCGTCTCTCTCTCTCGCTCGCTGTCTCTCTCACTATCTGTCTCTGTTCGTTGTTCATCGAAACTGAACTAACTGACCTTTTGCGCATCGTTTGCCCTTCTTCCGTAGCTGTCTGCCCTTGCCCTTGTACATCAATCAAAAACTGACAGCCCGCCTCCGCGCCTCCTCCCCACCTCCATCGCTAAGATGAGCATTTTATTCAGTCCTCGGGGCAGGCAGGTCATTTAGCGTGTTGCCCCCCCGCTAATTAGGCTTAACTTGCTACCATATGTCAGCTAAATAGACCGTTATGCATTTCCTAACAAACCGAAACCGAAACCAAAACCGAAACATAAACACACACACACGAACAACATTAGCAATAATCATAAGCGAAAAACTAATGGAAATGGAAAAAATTTAATAAAAAAAAAAATAAAATATAGCAAGTTTTTGTTGTTGCAATGAGAACTTGTTTTGATGCGGTTTATGTGGTTGGCTTATGTAAAGTTTCCCACAAACAACAAGAGTTTCTTTATTTTTTTTTTAGACTGACTCACAGGACACACTTAAATCTAAAATATTTTTTTTTTGTGGGGGGGGAGGGATGGGTGCTCTTTTTTTGTAAACAGTTAGTTGGTTACTGTAGATGATGATGATGATGATGATTATGCAACCCCAAGACGATTATCCGCAACTAAACTCCGACTAATTTCACTCTCGACTTCAACTCTGACTAATTTCTGTGCGTTGCGTGACTATCGTTTGTCTTATCTTTTAGTTTTAGTAGTTTATTCAACAAGAGACTATCTATCTCTAGCTCTTTCGCACTCTCTGTCTTCATTTTCATGGCTTTTGGCAGAGTGAGGAAAGTTCATTAAACTATTTTGTACAAAGCAAAAGATTTCGAAAAATTTATATACTTTACCAAGATTTTTTCAGTTCAGTTCCTTCAAAAGATCAAATTTCATTTAATCTGGCATAGTTTATTAGTTATTTAATACTCTTTTCTTAGGGATCGCTATGGCGAAGTTTTTCCTGTATTTTCTTTTAATTGTCAATCAATTTGAATTGGAGGCAAGTGAAAGGCCTCATTTCTTAACAAATTTAATTAAATTATTGCACAAAAATGTTAAAAATGATAAATCAATGTGAGACAGGCAATTTGAAGTGGGCTAAAAAACTAGATGGATTATATAATGTGATAGCAACTAGCAGTCTGACTAACTAACTAACTAACTAACTAACAACAAGAAAATGCACATACACAAACAAACATAAATAAGACCTCCCCCGTCTTGTCCCAACCCCTCCACCGCACTACCATCACCACCCTATCCCACTATCCAAAGATTTGACAAAACAAAATAACAAAATAAAAAAATATTTTTTGGTATTTCACATTGTGCCTGAAGCTAGTTTTTTGTTTTTGCCGAAAAAGTCTTCCTGCTTGCAAAGCCTCCGTTGGCTTACCATCGAGTGAGGGGGTTGGGTTGGTCAAAGGAGGGCAAGGGGGGTGGGTAGGTAGGAGAGACTATTAAACTTTACTTGACACACTGTCCCAGTTTCTTTTGCGAGTTTGTTTTGTGTTTGCGTTGTGAGTTTTGTAATTGAGTGACAAAATGCAATTAAATATTTTAAGTATTCGTTAGATTACTTAGTTAGTCAGTTGTGCGCGACATTTAATTGATATATGTGAGTAGTTAGTGTCTACGTGTATGACAGTTTTGAGCACTATGCAAAACGCCTTCAATTTGATTTTGAAATTGAATTTGAAAATGAGGATTGTGTAAAAAACAAACGAATAACAAAAGATTTGAAGAGAGATTTTGTGGCTTTTGGATTTGGGGCATTGCTCAGTTGAGTTCAGTTGATTTCAAGTAGATCTTCACTTTAAGCCGCTTATCGTTTTTTGGCAATGATTATTGTTGATTTTTTTGCCCATAATTATGATTATTAAAGATAAATCAAAAACCGTTGGTCTTTCTTTTAAACTGTTTGACTAACGATCTACGGGCATCTGTTAACATTTGCCCCTCCATAATGGGAGAGCGATCAACTAATGATCTCACGGAAAACCAATTGCACATAAAGACTTTGTACATAAACGTGTCAAAAAGGAAAAATGTTGTGAATTGTCGGCCAGGTCAGGTGCGCACAGATAAACAAACAGACCGACAGTCAGCCAGTCAGTCAGTCATTCGGACATTCAGTCAGTTGAAATGTCAAATGTGAAATCGTTTTTCTTTTATTGATTTTTGATGTCGACCATTAGCCAAGAGCAAAGACATTTTATCGATGGTTTTTGTCTGGGTCACCTTGAGATGACAAAAGCCACACACAAAAGACAACACACCAAAACACAATCCATCGAGATTTGCAACAACTAACAATCACAAGTTTTTTGATTTTGATTTTTGCATTTGTTTTATTTGTGTTTTTTTTTTTTTTTGTCTTTTCATCCATTCAATTTGCAGTGCTCGACAAGCGCCTTGTTGTGCCTGGTCAATGGTCTA
Source organism: Drosophila willistoni (assembly GCF_018902025.1). Lineage (NCBI taxonomy): Eukaryota > Metazoa > Arthropoda > Insecta > Diptera > Drosophilidae > Drosophila > Drosophila willistoni. Next base: position 8,235,114 of record NW_025814053.1, on the reverse strand, counting down.
GAACGATCGGAAACGACGCCAGCCAAATCATCAGCAGCAGCAACAACCACATCGTTGTCATCATCGGTCAGTGGTTATCCCAAAAAGGTGACAACATTGAAGAAGCGTCCCACCAAAACCGCAACGACCCTCACCAGCAGCAGCAGCAGCATCTCGAGCAGCAGCACCGCCAGCAATGGTGGAACAACCACAAAGCCCAGTAAGCCACGTGTAAAGTTCACCAAATCCACAACCAAGACGACAACAACAACAACCAGAGTGCCCAAGAAGGCAACAGCTTTGGCTGATAGTTTTACCAATTTGCCAGAAGATGATTTGGAATTCATCAAGGAACTGGATAAGCAATTCAAGTTGCATGGCGATAAGATAAAGATCAAAGTGGAAAGATCCAATACAACTGGAGAAGCAGGCGGAAAGAATAGCAAGCGAACCATAGAAGGAGATCTTGGGTAAGTGAGCTTTAAAATGATTAGAGAATTGTACTTATCTTTTGTTTCTTATTCCAACAGCTATGGCTATGCTCATCAGGGTTATGATTATACGCCACCAAAATTCATGTTCTATCCATATTCGCAACACGATATACCGGCCACCGAATCACCCGATGTCTATGGTGGGTATTCACCCTCAGGTTTCGAGCTGCCACAGACATCGCCGCAGCATCAACAGCAGGTGACTAGTGTGACCATTGAACCATCATACTCCTATGAATTGAAGCCTCAGACCAGTTACGAGACCCAAGCGCCACCAGCACAAGAGGAGCAGCATCAGCAACAGGAATTGGAGGCACCGGGGCCAGTACCAGAGCAACCTCAAATTGATTTGCCACACGACGAAGAGCAGCCTCATGATGACAACGGAGGCTACCAAGAGCCGGTTATAGTCCTACGTATACCAGGACCAGCCAAATATGCGGCACATTTGCAAGCATTGCTGCAACAATATCTAGAAATACGTGCGGCCCAATATTTGAGTCTACTGCAGGAAGCCGAACAGCGAAAGCAGTTGCAACATCAGCAGGAGCAGGTGGTTCAATATCAACCAGAAGTGAATTACAATCACCAATCAGAGCCAGTTCAATACGCTGCCATTGACGATGTCTATCAGACCTACAAGGGCAGACATCATCAACAGCAGCAACAACAACAGCAGCAACACTATGTCGAACAACCACAGCCCGATGCCTATTATGGTCCACCTTCTGTGTATCAGCAGGAGACACATCAGCCAACGCAATTCTACTATGCCCAACCCCAGCAAGCCTCATACGATCCAAGCTATCAGCAGCAACCACAATTATATCTCATCGCCATGGCAGCTCCTCCCCAGCAAGAGCACCAACATCAGCAACAATACAGTGGATCGCAACCCATCTATGTACCCGAACAACAGGAGCAAGGCCAGAGTGCTGAGGAAACAATTGTGCCAGAGCATCATGAGGATCATGATTTGCCCATCACTGAAAACAATCCGCGACCCACTCACACCAAAGTGATATTTAATACACAAAACCATGGTGGATCATCGCATATGTATGCCACCATACGACGACCCTATGAGAATGCCCCAGCAGCATCCCAAGAGGATGCCCAACATGCTGTGGATCCCTCAACAAATTATCATCCACATTCACATCGTCATCATCAGCAGCAGCAGCAGCAGCAGCAACAGCAACAGCAGCAGCAGGAGCCAACCCAATCACATCAAAGACCTTACAATTATCATGCCCATGGTCTTAAGCAGCGTCAAAGTCAAAGTAAAAGATCCCCGAAATCCGCGACGGCGGCAGCGGGTCCGGATCAACGTTTACAGGAGATCCGGGACTATGTGAGAGATAAACTCGGTGCCGAAATGGGTTCAGCTGTGGAATACAAAACTACACAATTGCTAGAGGGTTAGGATAAGAGAGATTTTTCAAAAGTTGTGCCTAAAAACAAAACAAAAATTCAACAAAATATCATACAAAAACCCAATGTATTAGTATTTATTCCGAAAGTTAAGAGAAATTCAAATTCACACAAAACAATGAAAATTCACTTCTAATGAGATCCATTTCACATACATTCATATACAAAAACAAAAAATACATATACACAAATCGATTCGATGGAAAACTCATTTTTCATTTGGTATATTGTTTGTTTATTTGTTTTTTCATAGGTTATCCTAAGCATGCTTCTTCAAAAAGTCAAATTAGAGCCCAACTAGATTATGTCGCTCCATTTTCATTTTTACCTTAATTTTAATGTGTTTTTTTTTTCTTGTTTGTTTTTCGTCTCATTAAATAATGGTGTTTAACCCTTAATAACGAAACAAAAACAAAATGTGTTAAATATGTGCAATAATTTAGTTTGTCATAAGATTGATATGTAATTGCGAATTTATACATACTTTTACTTAATAAAATCAAATAATTTTGAAATACTTGTCATCGCCTTGAAAGATAGCTATGTAGTAAAAAGTTTTTAGAACTTTAGTTCAAATCGATCTGAGCCACAGTTGGGGATTCTACATATTTTCTTCTGTCTGTATTTTAGTCAATATCCTTTTTAAAAAGTCATATATTTGCAATTTAAAGCGAATCGAGCGTTTAATTAATTTTTGACCCTAAAAGTATGCCACATTTAAGTTGCACAAGTCCACAAGTTCAAAATGTGCTCATAACTTGATTATAGCGCTTTGATTGGCATCGAGTGACAACCCCAGAGTGTCCTTCAAGAAGCTGCTCAGAAAGGACATTTTAAAGAAGCTGCATGTCCTTCATTCTTACAGCTTTTGTCCTGCAGCAGCCTTTCTAATTTTGGAGCTAGCGAACGAAAAAGATTTGAAAATCTGCCACAAATTCTCGAAACCATTAACTTTTTAAATCCATATTTTAGTCACTTTTGAAATGAATATATTAAGTTTCTTTAAGGAATCCAAGCTTTTAATTTGCTGTAAAACTTTGAGGATACAATTTTTTGCCAATTTTGCAAACAAAAAGTGATATTTTCCTGCCTTTTTTTACCATAATAATATAAATTAACTTTTAAGATATGTAGAACTAAGATACGAGCATAACTTTTTAAAGTTGACTAGAAATTGTCATAGGTAAAAAATTATAATAGTCTCCGAGATCTAGATCTTTATAGGGACTGATGAAATTCTTATAGGAACTATTGATGGTGATCTCGAATGTGTATACTTCATGAAGTCGGAAAAGCTTTGTATTTTTTGGCGAGCTTAGTATACCATTTCACTCTACAGGTGCAAGGTATTAAAATCTTTATCAAAATTATATATCAATTGCAAGTATTTGCCATTAACTCGGGTGTTAAGTGACCAAAACAAATCAAAAACTATAAACAAAGGAAAAGAAAAGCAAACACGCAAAAACGCCAAGAGAGTAGAAAAACGTAAATATTAAATTTTTCATTCGACTAATAGTGGCTAAACATGAGTTGAATTTTTTTTCATACTTTACCACTTTTTGTTTATTTTTTTTTTTTCTGTTTCCTTTTAATTTTTGTTTCTTTCAACGATCAATGGCTTTGAAAATTACTAGTATTATTTTATTGGTTTTTACTTTTTGCCCTGTTAAAGGTTAAATCATATTTGATTTTTGTAAAATTCGATTTGATGATATGTAAAAGAACCTATGTATATTGTAGATGTAGCCATATAAATTGAATATTAACTAGAGACATTGAGCATGTCGCATTTTCCGCTTTTGGCGCTTCTGTAGCCACAGTTTCTCCATTTGCAGTTCGGTCTTTTCCAATTCCGTGCACATTTGCAGCAGTTTATATAGACCACGCTGTTTGGTCTCCAATTTGTTGTTGACAGCCACAAGAAAAGAATTGTCGTCAACTTGTTGCTGTGGTGTCGTCTCATGTTGTTCTTGTCGATCCCCGCCACCCAGTTTTCGTTCGCCCTGATTCACTGGTGACCCATGACGCTGTTGCTGGAGATGCTTAAGTTTCTCCTTTTGCTTGTATGCTTTCTCTTCCAGGGATTCATCGAGAAGTCTAGCGTATTCGCGTTTTGGCTTATCAAATGAGAAGAAGTTCCTAAATTTTGGTATGAAATCCAGACCCAAGCCAGCTGGCAAAGTCTTGGTAACGTTGTCTTTTCTCTTATCGTCTATTTGTTCGATTGTCGGTGATATTTGTCGACGTTTCTCCTTCTTCTTTAGATAGATCTCAATAAAGAAACAAACTGCATGCCCGATTTCAACATCCTGTCCATCAATCAGATTGCGAACACTCAAATCAACTGGTATATCTAACTTTTGTAGTGCTGCATGTAGCAACTGATAGTTGGCATACCAATCCACAACACTGTCACTTTTTTGTTTCACCGATTTCAAGCGTATACTACCCGGATGGACCCGATTAAGGAGACGACACCAGATCACTCCATCGCGCAATTCCTGAAATGAGTTAATATTCTCCTTTAATAATCCATTGATCCATTTTATTCCAGACGCTTCTTGAGCTTCTGGGTAAGTTTTATCTGTTGAATGTATATTTATCATTTGAAGAGAGAGAATCAATTTTGAAAGCTGCAAACGTTTTGGTCTATTAAATGCAATATTCAAAACGGAAATATTAAAGTTAAGAAATTAAATTGTAGTTGTTTAAGCGTTCGTCACCTAAAAGTAACTGCCTAATATTAAGTTGTTCCTGACTTGCAAACATTTTCACAGCCTTCTATTTTGCCATTAAACTGCTTGATTAGTGTTAGAAAATGTCATAATGCTACTCACAGTGAAGTTTTCAACACCATTGGGCGCTAGGTTTCCCCAGAAGTGCTCTTGGGTTCTTGATTTCCGTAATTTTTCCAATTGGGCTAAATCCCAACACTTTCACTATGCATATCTTGACGCAAATTAGTGCTCTCACCTGTTGCCACATTCGTTTAAACGTTGCCTTTTACGTAAAGCAACAAACAATTAGCATAATAAGCCAATGTAATGTGATGTTGCTGCCGCAATGTTTGGTAAATTGTGCCAATTTCTATAATTTTTCTTTTCTGTTTGGTTGGCTTTTCTTTTCTTGTTTTTGTTTTTTTTTTTTCATTTCAGATGCGGCAGCAAAAAGCAAACACTTCCGCTTGAAAAATTTTAATGAGTCTCCTCCTGGTCTGTTTTTTTCTTTGGTACTAGGAAAGGAGAAGATTTGCATCTAATCTCTGCTTAGTTGTGTGTGTGGTAAAAGGGCAAAAATCGAAAGTTTCTTCTTTAATATGAGAAATTTGTAATATATGATAGTCACGTGGCGTTGACATTTAGGCACTCTGCCAGGGCCCCACCTCATCGTCTTTGAAAACGAACTCGTTTATTGCCATTGAAAAGAAGATGAACAACTTTCAATTGGCGTCAAAATTACAAAATTTACAAACTACAAAAAAAAACACACAGAAAACACATCCAAGTTGACACTTTTTTTCCTGGCAAGCCAAGTCAAGTTATGACAATTTCCTGGCGAATAAAGAAACCTTTTATATGATAGTCAAAATGGTCTAGCTTATAACAATGGACCCATATAACATCACAGCAAACAAAAAAAGCAAAAACAAAAACTAATTCACTCAGTTACCTGCAACAACAATTAATAATTTAAACGTGGGCCAGACAGATGGCGAATGGCAGATAGCCGGGGGAGGCAAGTGCAACAAACGTAACATTTTCCAACATTGTCCAAGCGTTGCCGTCGTCTGTCTATACACACACACACAGTCGCACAGTGGAACAAATATTATTAAAGACACATAAGCAAATTTTATGATACGACAAAAATGGGTTTCAGTTAGAATAGTTTAGTAGAAAAAATATAATTAAGAAAAAAAAAACAAAAGGCCATTTGGCTTAAATAAATAAAGATAAGAATTAAGTATTTTGTTTTTAAATTTCCAATTTGTTTTTAAAATTTAAATTCTTATAATTAGTCGGCCTTAGCTCTATTTACCAGTAAGATTATGAAATCAAGAGCAGTATAAAAGCTTGACTTTGAAAACAAATGAAGATTAAGCTAGAAACATTACTTAAAAAAAAAAAAACAAGTTCAACTGTTTATTGGAACTAGAGCTTGTTATTGACCCTTCATATATTCACTACCATTATTTTGCTCTACCAAAATGAGGACACTTTTGATTAAATCAGCCTTATTTATTTAGTAATATTGTTGTTTTTAATTTTACTAAAAATTCGGAATGAAATATTGAAAAAACACGAGTTTTTATATGATTTTTAAGCTGAACAAAGGCACTACTATTTTTTTGCCCGCAGCTGTATATACAGTCGATTTGGCTAGATTTCGTCTGGTCTCACAAGTAATTTTATCAAACATTTTTCAAATAAATAAACAGGATAATTTCGTTAGTTCGTTGGCTATAAATTCTCACCTGTTTTGGAAGCACTGTGAACCAATGTTTATCAAAGTTAACAATCATCGCTGCTATTGCTGCTGGCCGTTGCCATATTGCCAGTTGTTACTGTAGTTGCTGCTGCTGCTTCTTTTTGGCCATATAACGCTATAATGCATCGCCTGCGCTTTTCGCATTTGGTAAGGTTGTTGATCTTCACATGTGAAAAAGCAACAAAAATGCAAAAAAAAAAAATATTTGGCTACCATCACCAGCTCGAAATAAAGTAAGGCAAGAGACATGTACATACATATACATTTTGTTGTCAGAATATAAATCTAAATTCAAAAGACAGCAATGAATTCATTAAAATTAATTAGTTGAGTTCGGGAATTACCACACAACCAGCAAATCCTCGTAGTCAATCGAAAATTAAAGATCGGCTTAATAATTTTTTTACTTTTACTAGGCTTAAATTGCAAAGAGATGGCAAATGTTGTTGCTGTTGCAGTTGCTGCTTTCTGATTAAAATCCCAATAAATTGCATTTAAACTTTAGTTGTTTTCTTGTTAAACCGAAAACCGTTAATTATTATGCACTTAATCACTGACCATGAAGTGGACGAGAAACGCGCAGATGATGATGATGATGATGAAAATGTTAACCGAAAAACTAAACAAAAAAACAACAAAAATTGGTTAGTTGCTTGGCGATTATTGTGGCTTTTCTTTGCCAAATGATAATGACGATGATGATGATGTGGAAGATCAAGATGATGACGAGATGCCGAGGAGAAGGGAAAGCCCTCTTTATGGAGAAAATCGCCCTGGGATATACTAAAATTTAGTGCCAAATCAAAATAAAGAAAGTAAGTCGAGCATTTAGTGAGGGCGATGATATCTTGATTAGCCTTGATCACTAGCTAAATGAGGAATACCTTAATTGGGGCAATGAAAGAAAGTGAAAGCAATAGTAAAATGAAAATGACGAATCAAGGACAAAGCATAAAACATGAAGAAGTAAGCAATGAGAGATATTAAAAAAGGGCTAAGACTTTGCTTGCAGGTTAAGAAAACTCAATTGAAACTTCTAGATAACATTGACTACATTTCCAATGTATTCGAACTTGTGTATTATTAGCTAATAGCTTTAAGCCATATTTTTCCCAGCCGCAAAATATATATGTTGAGGCACATATTCGTGAAATTCGCTCAATTTTTGTTGGCAATTACAGCCCAATAAATGTCTTTCCTATGCAATGATTTTACAGATCGATTATATGGCTATCGATATCCATAAACTGCAGAGTTTGTATGTATGTACGTACTTATTATTAAACACTTTGGCCACTCCACCTGAAGCCACAAGCAGGAGTGAGTGATATTATTTCATTGAACTGCATTTCCAATGGCTTTCAACATTTCAGATGGCTTAATTGGCCAAACGCAAAATGAAAACTAAAGAAAAGAGCCGAAAAACCAGTTGCAAGCGATTTGAAGAAGAGATGATGGCCAAGGAGCCAAAGAGGAGGTGTATATATACATACATATATTGGTATATGTCGGGTCATTATCATTGAACTTAACACGCATACGAAGTGCGTTAATTGGTCGATACAATTTGTATATATCTCTTGCCATTCGAATTTGAATTGTCAATCTTGAGGTGAGAGCACTTGCTCTATAGATTCCTCTCCTCCCCACCCCCACCCCCTTACTTAAACTAACAATCAACCATGGGCTCATTTTCACATTGTCTCTCTCTCTCTCTCTCTCTCTCTCTCTCTCTATGGTGCTCTCTTTTTCTCTGTCTTGTAATGTCTTTCTCTGTCTATCTTTCGCATAAATTTTCCGCGCTGCAACTGCAACAGGCAACGGGGCGGCTTCATTATAAAAGCCACAATTCAAACGCTTTGTGCAAACAATTCAATTTCAGTTTTAGACGCGAAAAGATGTTACCCCACAACATCATCGCCATGGCCAAAACGCATCATTCATACCGTCATCATTGCAGTCATCAACGTTCCCTGTGTCTCCTGCTAATTGTAAGTGAAAGAGGCCAATAAAGGAGCTCACCTGGGACCTTATAATTTTGGATTGTTTTTGTTTCTGTTTATTTTTCTTTTGTGTTGTCAAAGTGTTGTGCAAAGACTATGCTAAATATTCTGAACTCTAAATAATATTTCAAAAATAGTGCGAATTCAATTCAATAACATTGAATAACAAAAATCTATAAGGATTCTAAAGCACATCGAAATGAAAATGGAAAGAAAAAAATACATTTAAGTCAAAGAAAGGAAACAAAATATTTGGAACACCAATTCACTTACTTTGTTTCGAGATTAAAACTGAATATTTTACAAAAAATTTGAAATTCTTCGTTACATTATAAAAACAAAAAATCGTTTTCTAAATTGTAAATATATATATTTTTTTTTAACTATGACACAAAAACTTATAACGTATCAAACTTACAGTATTTAAAGTCGACATGTGCTTAAATATGTACTTAAATGTAATCTACGATATTTCTAAAAAGAATGCCAAAATATTTTATGAAATATTTCAAAAAAATGTTCAATTGTATCATTGTAAGACAGAAAAATGTGCTGGAAAATGAGACCCACCTAAATTTATGGGATAATTTTTAAAGACAGCAAGTGGAAAACTCCGCAAAACTCTCTAAGATCTCTATAGGAGTTCGAAATGTATTGAAAATGAAAACAAATAGGTTTTCATTTTACAATTAGACTATTTAATGGGATAATAACCTTAAACTTGATGGCCTGTCTAATTTCTGTCATGCCAAAGTTGATATGCCCTTGCAAGTTTTTCTTTTACTTTTTACTTACCTTCACTCAAAGAACTATGTTAAAAAGTCGAATTTCCACCCGCTTATAGCGGTTGGAATCATACGTACCCATGTATATGACAACTAACTAAAGTAAGTTAATAACCTTGCAAAGGTCCTCTTACCAACACTATTTTTTGTCCCACCGTTCCTATCTAAGCTATACGACGATATGTATCCCAACTTGATGAAAGTTAGCACAAGTAAATTAAACTAACATATGTTAATCTGTATGATGATTAAGGGCAAAATAAGAAAAGGGACTGTTTTCGGAACTGTTTTTAAACGAACTTATTGTTATAGTGGTCCCATTCAGTTCAATCCGAGATATGCATAACAAATTTTCAATACTCCATTTTAAACGTTCTCGAAGAAGTTTGCGCTGATTTCGACGGACGGATGGACGGGTAGAGAAAGGGACATGGCTATATAAACTCGTCATGTCGTGCTGATCAGGAACATATATATTTTATATAATCGGGGATGCTGTCTTCTATGCGTTTCACACTTCCAACCAATTTGAATGTACCCAATCTAGTCGAACATTTAGTACATTTGACTTAGTATCCTTTGGTTAAGAGGATCATATTTTCAACTTCTTCTTCTTCAGTATCACAGTCAATGGCAGAAAGAAAAGTTGCGTGCCCATAGCATGCAGCATTTCATGCCTCAATCCAATCTCTCAAATCGTTGTGAGACACGAGGCCATTGAACTTGGCTTCAATCATAAGAAAATTGAGCAACTGGCAACTGGCCGACAGCGCCGAAGCGAAAGTGAATTGGTTAACGTTATTTTTGTTTTTCTTTTTTTTTATAATTAGTTTAATTGCAAATACAAAACATATAAGTAATAGGAAAAAAATAAGAAAAAACAAACAAGTAAATGACACTTTACACTATTTCTATATCTCTCATTTAGTTGACCATCATGTTATCGCTGAGCTGGGCGCATTCGGTGACACACGGAACGACGGGGGCACTACGGCGTCGCGGCTCCGGATCAGCTGTCAAGCAGTCTGTGGAGGACTCCAGTGATAAATTGCAATCGATACCCGATCAACTAGCCTTGGCTGCCAGTCGATCGGACGGACGTAGCTATACGAGACGTGGCCTAACCACCAGAAATAAGGATGCCAATGGCGGGAAAGGTAATAAACATAATGTACTCTATTTAGTTCATTATAAGACATGGCTTTGTTAATTAGCCTTGCCACCTGTTTGCGTAATGAATCACTTATTGCAATATCGCCCAAAACAGATTTTGGCTACAGCCAGGTGGAATTGAATTTAATACGACCCGAGAAAGAGTCACACTCACATTCTCACACCAAACTCAGTACGCATTATGGTGCCAATAGTCTGAGCACAACAACAGCAGCAACAGCACCGGCAGCAGCGTCAATACGGTTGGGAGCATCACTCACTATGAACGATGAACAGAGCTTATTGGATGACTCGGAGACGGCTGCCGAGTATGTGGCCAATGCCATGAAATTGGCATATGGAACACAGCATAAGGAACAGCATTTAAGTCCACATAATGTCGCCACATCACCATCATCATCATCTACGCAGCGACCCTTTAGCACGAGCACCGAACATCATCATAATTCCTATCCCATACATAAAATACCAGCCGAGCATGAGAGAGATCATTCGAGAGGATCCCTGTTAGAGTTGCAAATACAGGAGGAACTGCAAAAACAATTGGCTCAACAACAGGCATTGCTTCTAGCCGAACAGCAGCAACATCAGGAGCATCAAAAGCAGCATCAACAGCAGCAGCAACAACAGCAACAGCAGCAACAGCAGCAACAACAACAGCAGCAACAACATCAACAACAACCGCAACAACAGCCACAGCAAGAGCAACAACATCAAACGGAAGAGTTGCCAGCTCCAGCGCCTGTTTATGAAAAGGAACCAGTTACCCGAAGCTATAATTTATATGAATCTACGTCACAACAATCCCAAAGTGGTGAACAAAATGGCTCCAGCGATATCGAGCGAAATTATTTAACAAAGTACTACAACTATCCGTACCCACCGCCACATCTTTATAGGAACATCGAAGCGGAGGCCGAGGAAAAGGTGCGTCTGTCGGCATCCACGGAAATACCCAAATCGGAGATTATGAAACAGATTGAGAAATCGGTCATTAAGTATATGAAAGAATTGGAGGCAGAGGGTAAAATTTTAAGTACACCACAGGAGCAATCGGCTGCATCATCGTCCTCAGCATCATCATCATCACCGCCGCCATTGACAAAGACATACTACAAACCGATCTCATCGTCGTTAAGCTCTGCGGCTGCCTCATCAGAGGAGAAACGTTACAGTAGCAGTACAATAAGGCCCAAGATTCTGAATCAGGGACAGCGACAGCAACAACAGCAGCCACACCAGCACCAGCAATACCATCACGTCCAGCATTCCCAGCAACATACAGTGCATGCCCCGCATGCATCACATGTCATCCATCAACATCCCGCTGGGTATCATCAACAATTGAGTAAGAAACCCCAGCAGCAACATCCACCACATCCGCAGCAATATCAATCGGAAACGGAGACAGCATATCAGGCTCCTGAAATCCCCGTGGATGAGCTCTCGCCCAATGTGGAGTTTATCTATAAAATCAAGACACGGGCTCCCCTGCAAACGGCCACTGTGAAAACGGTCTCCAAGCCCTACACCTTGCCCCTGAAGAGTTCCGAGCACTTTGATCATGGGGCGGCCCTCAAGAATATCGAGGAATTCGATCTATCCCATGTGGTAACCACACCAGAACGCATTGAGGACGACCAACGGGTGACAAGTAAACCGCAAAAGCTTTACTTCAATTCGGAAATCTATCACGATATCAATTCATTGCCCTACAAAGGTGAGAAGCTGCGGCAAGAGCATCAGCTGCAACAGCACCATCTGCAACATCAGGAATATCGACACAAGCTAAAAGCAGCCTCTGATTCGCATTCAGATTATAAAGGTTATACGGGTTACTTTGCCGAACCGGAACCGGAATTCGATAGGGAACGTGAACGGGAACGGGATCTAGTGAAATCCAGCAGTGAATCCTTGCACGATGATGGCTATCCTCTGATTAATCCCTATCAATACGTTCTGAAAAAGGAACCCAAGTACCATGAGGATCTGCATGGCGAACGTGACTCTCTGTGGGATCAACCATTACGTTTGACCAAACACTCTGCACCGGGTGGCATCTACAAGTCGCCCACCGGCAGCAATCTAGAGTATGACAGCTATAGTCCGAAATTTAATAACAATCCCGAGGGCTATGGCTATCAGCATACGTACAAATCCCAAGCTTTACGTGCTGTTGGTGGGGGCGGTGGAGGCAGTGGAGGAGGCGGTGGAGTTAGCGGCTCTGGAGGAGCATCCATCGGCTCTGCATCGGCTGGCAAGCGGGGCAAACGCGGTGGTGTTCCACCACCAGTCGGGGCACAGGGAAAGAAGCGAGTTCGCACAGTTACCACAAGTCCAGGCATTGTTAGTGGTAAACTGGTCAAGGATATGGAAGCCAATTTGGCTCTACGACCGCCACCCAAAAATTAGTCTCATTCATAGAAATTTTCCTTGTCACTCTTTATATGTTTTTTTCCCCATTTTTTTGTTTTTTTTTTTTTTGTTTGTTCTTGTTTTTACTTGGCGCTTATTTTTAGTGTTTTTTGTAATTATTTATTTTTTATGGCCAGCTGGGCCTTACAAGGGGGGGTTAGTCAGCAAACTTGTTAAATAACTTTCAATTGAAACGAAAAAAAGAAACATCTACTACATAATATAATAACGAATAAAATAAAGAATTTAAAAAAAAAAAAAAAGAAAACCAATTTGTTTATTTATTTTTTAATTTACTTAGCTTCCAAGCTGCTTATAAAACGGAAAGAGGCGGAAGTACAAACAAAATGAATGAACAGAAAACGAGTGGCGCCACTGAAAATACGTTTGCCCAGGCGGCGCCACTAGAAATATATCGTTATTTTGTTTTGTTTTTGGCTGAAATAATATATTAATGTCAGCAAATATAATGTTATAAGGTATGAACAAATACTATAATCAAAATACAAAATATTCTCGTTCAGAGAGCAAAGTTTATTTATAAAGAAGATGAGTGCAAAATTTGAATCGGGTTTTCATCGATTTATTACTTCGAGAAATCTTCAATATTGATTTCATTGATGCGGTTTTGAGAAAAAAAGAAACTAAATAAAAAGTCTAATAAATGGAACTTCTTGAAGATAAATTTCTTTTAAGTTTTGAAACCAATCTAATCTACTTAAATAAAATAAACCTTTCTAAAAAACTAAATCATTTAAAGAAAACTCATTCCTAAACATACGTAATCCATTTAAAATTATAATTTCTAATAATAAGCTAGACTAATTCTTAATCTACATAGAGGAGATGTAAAAGGGTATAAAATATATGACCATCAATGTAATATTATATATAGATTGATAGATAAATATAATATACTTACCGATTCGCAAACATAATTGTTTTTTAGCATATTTTAAAATGTCATAAAATTTGTAGGTATATTCATATCTTTTGTTAGATAATTGACAAAGATGAAGATTGCAAGATATCATTCTAAATTTTTCAAATACTCAAAGAAATGAAGGGTTATTGGAACACAACTGTTTTTGTTCTTTCTGTTCTCACTTCAATTTATCGTCAATTCGTAACCGATTTCAAAAAGTTATATCTCAGATTAATCGCAACTTAGCATATTTAAAAATGGCATTAGACACTTGAATATTTTAAATAACACAAGTACTTCAAAACTTTACTAAATTAGAGCTTGAAGGTTTTTTGGAATATTTTGCTCTTCATATTTTTATTTTGATAATATAAAAATTAATTTAAAAGCATTAAAAAAAAGGATAGAACTTTTGAAAATCAGTTAAAATTTGGCAAAATTCAGAGTTTTAAAGAATTTTCAATACTTTTTTAATAAAAGTTGTGTCAATTTAATATATTTTGATAAATGAAAGATCATTAAATCAACTTTTTAGTGATCATACACTTCGACATGATCTATCATGTGCAGTCTCAATATATATTTCAAAAGCTTACTCTTTTGAAATATTTCTTTACTGAAGACTGAAAAAATATTTATTTGGTTTTTGGAGTTCTTCTTTAAAACTGACTTTTTGATAAAAGATCCAGAAATAATGATATAGAATTTTGTATAAATTTTTGGAATACATTTTCCATAATACTCTAGGTGATTTTTTTTTATTATTGATTTAACACAAAGAAAAAAAAAACATACATATTTTTGTAAATATATAAAAAAGAATTTTTTTATAAAATTAAGATTTGGCAACATCGTCCACGATTTTGAACGCAAGTTTACTCATGATGCGAATAATGTTCATAGTGCTCGGAATGATGCACTGGCTCCTCATAATGTCCATGCTCATGCAGATGGGATTCACTGTGATTCTCCAGCACGAGGCCGTGATTGTGATTGTGTTCGGTCTTGGGATGAAGCAGCTTCAACTTCTGTTTGGTGCCACCAATTTCGATTGGTTTCTTAACCAAATGCTGATCCTCCTTCTTGATATACACGGGCACAGCATGGTAATGATGGAATTTAACACTCTGATGCGAGGTGGCATGCTTGTGATCGATCTCGTGATGCAGTTCTGTCTCCTCATGTTCCGGTTCAGCCTCATGATGATAGTGCTCTGGCTCGTGATGTTGTTCGTGATGGTGATCGTATTCATGGATCTTTAGGGCATTTGAGAGGGCCACGAGAACCAAACAGGGCAACTGAAAATGAATTACAATTGAGAGTGTATTAAGGATTCAGTTCCGAAACAGTTGAGATCAGCAAAGATCAGATCGGTTTTTTAACTGTGGAAAGTGTCTTAGGTAGTCATGTTCTTAGTTCCAAGGGATCCGTTAAAGTCGCACTAAATAAACTTTTTCAAAAACTTTTACAATTCATCCTGAATTAAATTTTATCCTGGAGCAATTTTTTAAACACAATTTCTATGCCATGTATTTTGGCCATTACTTATTTTACATCACATTAAAATACAGTTCTATATAAAATTCTTATTATCAACTTTTGCTTACAATAAATTTTAGCATTTTGTAGCACAAAAAAATCACACACAAATATCCAGAAAATCACAGTAATAAAAAAAAAATCCAATATTGGGAGAATCGATTATTGTATATAGCTCTCTGACGATGTTAACTCCTTGAGACAGTCAAACTGAATGTGGCTCATTGGTTGGGACCAGATTCGATTTATAGCCAAATAGCGAAATGTGAAAATTGTCGGCAAAACCGAAGTGAAATGGCGGCAACGAACTTCAAACTTCAAACTAAACGAAATTTATGGCGGCTGCCACAATTGTTGCATATTCACACTCACACACACACACACACACTTACACACACACAAATACATGCTGGATATTGCGTGCAAAACTCGTACAATTAAAACATATTACGTATACACCACAAGGGGCAAGGCAAACGAAACAAAAAACCATTTTCCCGAATGGAAAACCAAAATTCAAACCCGTTATCAATCAATTGTGGTGCGGCGGGTTAACCACCCAAAGACAAACGAAAACCCGTTATAAAAAATAAAAAAAAATTCAAATAATTTTCGATATTTTCGATCTATACACTACAAGTTGAAGGTAAATTCAACAAACAAAAATAGAGAAGAAAACAAAACATGAAACAAATCAAACAGTTTCTTTCTATTTCTTGTTTTATTGACACTAATTGGCCAACTAAACGAATGAATTTTTAAGTTTTTTTTTGGGATATCCCCAACCAAATAAAGCAAAAAAGAAAAAAGAAAACAAAGCTGCATGAAATCCTTCCTGTTTGGTAAGAAATTGTGTTAATTTAAATTGAAGCAGCCGGAAATGAATTGAAATATTTCATATAAAAACTTCTTAATCAATCTAAATTTTGATATTTTTAAAAAGGGAAACAGATAAATAGGATATTGTTAGGACTTTATTACAGAAGATTTTCATCACCTGTCTACAAAAATTACACCTTAATCCACATTTATGTAGGTACTACTAGTGACTTAATTTTGAACTTGCTCTCAAAATAATTTTCAATATATGTAAGTATATCGTAGTTATGCATTTTTTGATTGCACATTTTCCGCGTTCATTTCATAATGATGACATGAAAAATGAAATTGGGGCAACTTTTACTAGATGAATTGAACAATGATAAATGATCGATTTGCTGTTAGATTTCAAATTTGACTCTAATTATGGTGAAGGGCCTCTTTTTTTCTTTATGTTTCTTTATGTAAGCCATTTGGGAAATGTATGGGCGTGGCTTGGGTGAATGCTCGTTTACATGGGCTTTTGCCTAACGTTTTCAAACGATTGGCAATTAATGCATCAAACACTATTAGATAATAAATCGGAATCTCTCAAGCTCTCAGGAAACTTCAAAACAAATCAAAACCAAAAAAAAAACCACAATATTTTAGGATGGATTTTTTTCTTGTAAGATCAAATCGATTGCATTTTTATTGGGTTAGTTGGATGCTTAAAGCCAACAAAAAGTAAAAGTAGACTAACTACAAAATTAGAAGAAAAACATATAACATCGACTTGGGTATACCATGCAGCAAGTGGAACAGTTATTAAGTATCATACATAAGGCCAAATTGATATTAGATTCTTTTTACTGGCTATCCCGCTCAGTCACTTTAAGCCCATTTCAAGCGGCCACTTTTACCCATTTCGTTCTTTTTGGGGGTCCTTTTGTCTGTTACATTTACAAAACTTGGGCGACTTTGATATACCATTTTGAAAGATGTATGGTATAAAAAATAGAAATGAAATTTGCATAACACACTCACACAGACTGCCTGCATTAGCAAGGAGTGGAATATGAGGGGAGACTCGGGTAGCTGCACTCTCTTTGTCTTTCGTTCGTTTAATTAATATTTCAACAGGTCTAAATCGGTTTTATATAATCAGTTAATATGTCAGGAAACGACAGTTGATTGGATATAAAAATTTAAACTGACAAAGCTATCACATGGTAGATAATTCAAACTTCTGTTCATTCTGGTTTCATATACAAATTTATTTTGTAATGCTAACTAAGTTTTACATAAACAAACAAAACTAATCGAAGAGATGATGGCTTAAAGTTTTTTGTGCTGTTGCAATTTCATCTTAAGACTCTTGACCAAAGCGTTTTGCTCCAACTGTTGCTTTGATCGCTTGGGCTTGTCCTGATCTTCATCCGCAACGCCATCCCCGTTAGGTTTGCTCTTTTCCACCTGATTGTGACGACGTTTCAGCTTCTCGCCTATGATCTCCTGCATACCCTTGGTGGCCTTATAATGGGAATGAGTGGGATCAATGTTATATTCATGGGACTTGTAGACGGCCTTGAAACGCGAATCATCAAGGTTTAATTTGAAATTATCTTCGGGCTCTTTGGATTCCTTTTGATTTTTCGCCTTTTTCAATTGCTTGCGACGTTTGCGCTTGGATCCCTCAGTCGATTGCTCTTCCTTGAGAATTTTTGTAAGACTAAAATGTTGCTTCTCATCGGCATCGGCATCATCCAGCAATAGAGCTAATTCCTGTTCCTGCTTTTGCTCATCCTCATCCAATTCACGGTTGGTCTTCTTCTTTTGTTTTTTCGTCGTCGACTTTTTGGTTTTGGCGGGCTGATAGTCACCGGAGGCAAACTCTTCGGCAAAATAAGCATCATTCATATCAATACCATCGGGTATGGAGTCGGAATCGGAATTATCACCATTAACTCCACCGTTGGACTCGATTTGCCTTTGTCGTCGCTGCTCCTTGCGCTGTTTATTCTTTTCACTACGCTTTTGTATGACTTTCTCGATGGGTGTCAGATTCTGTTTAGATTCTGACTTCTCTTCCTTTACCTTTTGCTCAACAGCAGGATCATCTATCTGCCAGGACATTTCCATTTCATATTTTTGACCTTTCGATTTGGTTTCCTGTTCATTGATTTCTGCTAATAGACTTCTATATTTCTCAATACGTTCTTTTTTCGATAGTTTCTTTTTCTCCTCCGGTTTTTGTACACTTTCTTCAGGCTGACTTACTATATCTTTATCGAGCTCTGCTTCATCATTATCGTCGTCGTCGTCTTCTTCGCTGCTATAGTTGACTATCTGACGCAGTTCCTTGTCATTTAGTTTATCTACTTTGCCCGATGATAGCTTATCACCCAATTCCTTTCGCTCCAGATTCGTTTCATCCCACGTTAAATCCACCTTAGCCTGTTGCAGTGCCGTAGTAGTGAATTGTCGAGGCTTATACGAAGAGGAATCCGGCATTTCATAGCACTCTTGTGTGGGTTCATCCTCATCGAATGTCGTATCATCTGGTATGAAACGTAAGTCCACTCGTGTGGCAGAACTTTCATATTCAATGCCATCACATTCCTTATATATCTTATCGGCTGTCTCCACACTATCCAATTCGACCACAGCATAATAATAACGTAAACGATTAAGCTGATATTCGCGTAATTTTTCCATATGATAGTTATCCCCTTCCTCGGCATCACTGTCCTGCTCTTTAACCAGATCCTCCTCGTCCTCATCATCATCATCACCACTGACATCCTCGTCGTCGTCCTCTCCACTCTTTTTGATAAGTTCCGTTGGTCCATGCATATCCTCTTCGGCGATGCGTTTCTTACCAAATTCAGAGGGATAAATCTTGACACTTAGGACACTGCCACCTAATGGTAGAAATGAGCTTAGCAACACCATTAAGTCTTCAGCTCTAATGCGATCCCAATCCATATTGCATATGGCCAAACGTTTGGTCGATTCCTCAGTTGTTTCTGCATCATTATCCAATTCACCCCAAACATGATCTATCTGCAACTCAGGTCCCTCGTCGTCGCCATCTGCATCGGAATCATCATCAGAGGAGGAATCACTCATGAGACGACCTTCACCACGAGCATAATCAATATTTGGGTTTGTCAGACGCTGCCGCAATGTCTCCGGTATCTCCTCAGAGCCATCACTGTCCAAAAGATCATTGCCAAAGTCATCCTTTTCAGGGCGATCTTCATGCACCAATGCTAGTTCCTCCAAACGGCGCTCCTTGGCCTCCTCATCGTCCTCCTCCACCTCTCCCTCTTTCGCAACATCCGTCTTTTCCTTTTCCACATCATTATTGTCGTCCTCTTCGTCGCTTTCATCCAGTTCATAAAACTTTTTTAAATCCTCCGCATTGCTTTTATTAATTGGCCTGCCATATTTATCCACTGTATACTTGACTTTAAATTTGTCATCGGTGAACATGCCCTCGAAACGTTTGTCAATCTTCACCTTACGCTGCACCTTGGGCACTCCCCGGAATCGAGGATCCGCCAGCAAATGCTGAAAGCGGGTATCTTTCCATATTCCTGAGGTGGACGGTTCGCCGTTGCCATTGGTAGGCACTTGGAGCGCTGTAGAGGATGTGAATGACTTTGCTTTCTCAGGCTCTCGTTCCTTGGGTTTTCCTTTTAATTTAGCTTTCTTCTCTTTATCTTTGGCCATTTCAATATTTTTAAACGTCCAATCGGCAAGTCGTATACAAAAATCAAATATCAACACGTGCGGTACGGCGACAGTGATGCCAAACTTGTTTGCGATAACCAAAAAACGGCTAGAAAAATATACTTTAAATTTAGTATATTTTTATTATTTGCACAAATTTAAGTTTAAAATAGGTTATTGGAGTATGTAAATCAAGTCATACGATTGAACTAATGAATTCAACCAGTTTGAACTATAAGAGCATTCTTAATAACATTTTATACTTTTTTTAGTTTTAACAAAAGTATTATTTTACAACTGTCTGGCAACTCTGTTTCTTGGGTTTTTTTTCGATTATCTCTTATCGGCCTCACGCTAAGCAACAGCAACAACAACAATAACATCAAATAAATAGCAACAAAAGGTATCGATGACGACCTGCACATAAATTTTTCTGTGGTTTTATTAAACAAAGTGTAGTAAACTTGAGAAATTTTCTTTTTGTTAATGTTTATTAACAGTTTAGTTATTATAAAAACTAATGTGGCCCACTGTTGCTGCATCTAACTGCAAGTGAGAGAGAGAGAGGACGGCAAGAGAGAGCGCGAAAGAGAAACGAAAGAGCCACAGAAATTGTTATTGTTTTTCTTATTAATTTTTGTTGTCGCCGCTGCTGCTGAGATTTCACCTACTCTGCCTAGCCTTTGCCTGCGTGGAAGAACGTTTAAAACGTAAAAATCCCATATATGTTTATGGCCAGCTGATTAGATCAGAGCCAGGCCCAACCAAAGAATCAATCAAATAGCAGCAGCGGAATAAGAGTGGCAGTAAAGCTAGCGGAGTCAGGTGCGGGGGTGCGTCAGTAGTATGAGTAATAGTGCAGAAAGTAACGGCACTTCTCGCCGCACAGTGGACTGGCAGCGGTTTGGTTTGGGCAACGAAGATGATGAATCCGGAGAGGTGACGGTTAGCAATTTTCGCCAACGTAATCATCACAATAACAATACGGGAGGATTTGTTGATTTGGGCAATGAATATACATATGCGGCCGGTGGTCATCATGCCTCGGGGGCAAATGAAATATTTGCCGGCGAGCAGGGCGATAAACCCTGGTAAGTAAACCCTGCAAGGAGTGAAAGTTGAAATTTACGGTTACGGTAGTGGAATATCAATTTCACTGAAGGAAAAAACAACGCAACAAGCAATCAAGCTAAAACAAACGTCACGCAAAGTTCTTTTTGTTCCTCCGTAAAGGCATACGTTCCTAATAGAAACATATGGCAACTGTTTCGGTCGAATAACGGTTGCATCCCCTTTTTCTTCTATTCCACATATGTATTTATGGCGTTGATAATTCTTTAACCCTCCAACAGGTGGCGTTCAAATTTCTTCATCTCTCAACCTGTGCTCTTTGGCACTTGGGATGGCGTCTTTACATCCTGCCTGATTAATGTCTTTGGCGTTATTGTATTCCTTCGTTCCGGATGGATTGTGGCCCAGGCAGGCATTATTAATGCTGTCCTCATTATATTCTGCACAGTGGTCATTGCCCTGGTCAGTGTCCTATCGGCTATAGGTATCTGTGAACGTTGTCGCGTGGAGAGTGGTGGAGTGTATTTCCTTATAGCCCATACACTAGGTTCACGTTTTGGTGGATCTTTAGGCTTGCTGTATTGCTTCGGCCAAGCAGTAGGTTGCGCATTGAATGTCATGGGTTTTGGCGAATCGATGGCCGGTCTGGTGGGTCTGGCCGGTAGTAAATGGGCCATTCGAGGATTTGCCACTGCCGCAGTCCTGCTTCTCGGCTGCATCAATGTGGCTGGCGTTAAATGGGTAATCAAATTGCAATTCATATTGCTAATGATTTTACTAATATCGGCGCTGGACTTTATGGTGGGCAGCTTTATAGGCGAGGATCCGAGTAAGCAAAAAAGGAAAAACACTTGAAAATTCTATTTCTATACTTTCAATCTTTTGCATTTTAGAAAATGGTTTCGATGGATGGGTGAGCAATAACTTTGTGGAAAACCTGTGGCCTAAATATCAAAACGAATATACTTGGTTCCGTGTCTTTGGAGTGTTCTTTCCCACAGTCACCGGGGTACTTTCCGGCATTAATATGAGCGGAGACTTGCGCGCTCCCTCAACGGATATACCAAATGGCACCTTGGCTGCCTTTGGCACTTCGTAAGGTTCACACAATTTTCCTAAGCCGAATGAAGATTTTTAATGTTTGGTATTTTTACTTGTCTAGAACATTTTTGTATTTGGTTTTCGTATTGTTTTTGGGTGCCACCTGTCAGCGAGCGATTTTGTATGATGATTTCATGATTGCCGTCAAAGTGTCGGCAGTACATTTTCTCTTATTGGCTGGCATTTATGTGTCCAGCATGTCTTCATGTTTGGGCGCCATGTATGGTACACCCCGTGTCCTTCAGAGCATATCCAAGGAGAGTGTTATACCTGGCATCGATGTTCTAGGCAAAGGAGTGAGTCATTAACTGAAGGCAAAGAAAACCTTTTTCTATTTGTTTTTTTCGCTTTCTCTTTGACAGCGCGGACCCAATAAGGTGCCACTTTATGCCATGGCGGTGGTGGCTGTTGTCACAGTCACCTTCATTATAGTCGGTGACATCAACTTCCTGGCCCCCATAGTGACAATGCCATTCCTGATGACCTATGCCTGTATTGATTATGCGTACTTCGCTTTGGCCCAGACATTTGATATACAGGAGCAACGCGAGGAACGGTTTCGCATACAGGCCTCGAGCCCTAGCTATGAGACCAGACGATATGGCAGCGTCTCCGATGGTGGCAATGATTTGGATCTCTTGTTTCCGGATCGTGTGCGTCATAAAAATTTACAAAGCCCACAAAATTCACCCATGCATCAAGTGGAACAGCCGATGCCATCAAGAGAAAGGGAATTAAATGGACAAGATGAGGCAACAACTTCACATCAAAACTCAACTGCAGCAGCAAGAGACATTAATGGGCTTAATGTGGCTGGCGATGCAGCAGCCACAACGGTTTCCGTTGATCCACAAAGTGCAACAATGCAAACTGAACTGGATGATGAGAATGAACCTATTGCCCCCATCCGTCCGCCCATACATTCGAAGACGAAAAACTGGTATTCCGGCTTCTGTAACCGTTGGGCTTCACTGCTTGGAGTAAGTGTCTCTTATCCTTTTCACTATCATCTAATAAGAAGCTGTATTTCTGTCCTATTCTTAAGGCCGTGACAAAACTATTGGTTATGCTGTTGGTAAACTGGTATTATGCCTTGACGTGTTTTCTCGTCGTTTTCGTCATCTGGTTTTATGTGGGCACTGCCAATCCTGCCGTCAAGCCTGGTCTCACAGCTGAATTCAATTTCTTTGCCTGGCTCAAGAGTGTGATATTTCGTTGCTTTGGGTGAGTTATCGGAAATCTTGATTAATTCATTATAACCCAGAATTCTCTCTCTGTCTATCTCTTTCTTATTTAAATATAGTAAACGTATGCATGAGTATGAGCAAATTGTGGTCACACCTTCGTGTCCTAATGTGGATCTATCGCCCACTCAGCTTAATGAACAAAATGAGGATTTCCGACCACGTCCCAACTATCATCATTCATCTGTGATTGAGGGTCGCCTTATTGATGATATATAAAGAGAGAGAGAGAGAAATAGTGGCGAGTGGTGTGAAAGGTAGGGCAAGGGAGTGTGTGAGGCTGTGGCAAGCAATATTTAAAAAACCAAACTAAACTTTATATATATATATATATGCATATGTATTCACTATGTGTCTGTGTTTCTATATATATACATATATACCTATCTAACTCGATGTTTATATGTGTATATCTGTATAAGAGTCGTGTTTAGTTAACAAGCTTAAACTAGCAGCACTTCCTCTGTATCACTCTAGGCTGATGAATTGATGGAAATTTGTCTTCATTATATCTGACCAAAATTAATTTTCAAATTTTAACCATTTTAACGTGTGACTTAATATTTTTGTTGTTTGCAAATTTCCTTCAATTCTCTTCAGTTGAAAAAACAGTCCTTTTAAAATTAAATCGTGGCTATAAAAACACTAATATTAAATATTTACTAATTTTAAGTTTAATATTTTGCATTTTTTTGGTTTTAAATCGTTTTTTTTTTTTTTAAGAGGACTATTCTCAATTCCTATTCCGATTTCAAATTGTGTGAACATTTTCCGGAATTGCAAATAGGTTCCCAACTTTCGTTTTTGTTCAGTTTTATTTTGCTAAGCGTGTAAAATTGTTGCTAAATAATGAATATGTTTCCAAATGGTTTAATTCTTTTTTTATGTTCATGTTTATTTGCATATTGAAAGCGGAAACATATGTGATACTGAGATAATAATAAGTCCAAAAACCAAAAGAAAAAAAAACAAAAAAAGAGAAACTAAAATCAAATTTCACCAAATTTGACAAAACATTTCGGCGCCTTTGCATTTAATACACAAAGTGAAATTAATTTGAAATCGTTTATTTATATGCATTTGATCATCCTTTGTATTAATCAAAAAAAGAAAACAACAAACAAAAATCCCGATCGATTCTCCACCATAATCACTATCAAATATATAATTGTATAATATACTTACATACAAATACTATATGTAACATCACCCAAAACAAAATATACAAAATGTCTTCAACTCTTTTGTACTCATATACACATATAGATGCATATATATATATATTCTCTGTATGTGTATATATTTACATACTATATATATATTTAGCATAAATTGTACCTAGTTATACGAAATGAAATGAAACACAAAGGCAAAGTGCACATGTAACCCCCACAAATTGTAATAACAATAATTATTAATTATTAAAACTGTGTATTTAAACATGAGACAAAACTAATAGTAAAGAGAAAAAAAAAAAAAAAATTTGATAATCAGATAGATGATGCTTTTTTTTTTTAGGGCCCATACTAAAGGAGACTGCGGTATATACCTACTTGTCCCAATTATTATATCTATCTGCCAGTTTCTAGGCAAAGTTGCTTCTTCTTAAAATTCGCGTTTTATCTCTTAAACGAATAATGAAAAAGCAGGTTTATAAGAAATCTTAAAGATCGTTTATAGAAGAATCATAGATAATGGGCATAAATAAGATTTTGTATCACTTTTAACTAATAACTATAATTAAAATATTGCTTATAGACGGTTAAAGTAATAAACGAATCCATAGATAATAGGTCAGGCAAACAAATGCGTTTCTCCTGCTCATAGACGACCATTTGTTCACAAATTCTGGGCCAAATTGGATCATAGCGTATTCGCATCAATTGGCAATCTAATTTGGGCTTACTCAAGGCCATCACTACATTATGGACACTCTGGACGCTGGCATTCGGCCTAAGTAGACTAGCAAATGGATTTCGTCCAATGCATAGTTCATATATAACCAAGCCCAATGACCAAATATCGGATTTAAAATCAATCTTGCCATCGGTACACATTATCTCTGGGGCCATATAGAGCGGAGTCCCAAGTCCTGTTTGGGATGGCTTTGATGGTGCATGAACATTTGATATACCAAAATCGGCGATCTTGACACGATTATTCAAATCTAATAGCATATTTTCTGGCTTAATGTCGCGATGTATGACATGACGTATATGAAGATATTCAAGGCCAATGACCATATCGGTGAAATACTGCAATAGCCGAGCCTTGTCCACTCCCAATTTATTTTGTTGGATGACGTTGCGCAAAGTGCCATTGGGAGCGTATTCCATAACTATATTGACTGTGCCGGCATGGTTGAAGGATCGTATAAATTGCACAATGTTCGGATGGCGAAGTTGTGATATTATGTAGATCTGTAAATGAAACGATGAGGTCTTCTGCGGTTAATTAGTTTTCTTTCACTTACCTCTTCTTTGATTAGTGCCAATTCCGCCTTTGGATTTTTAATTATAATCCGCTTGACGCAAACATTTTTCTTTTGATGTCGTCCCTCGTGTTGAATGCAGAGAAACACCCGCCCAAAAGAGCCTTCTCCAAGGACACGTATTGGTCTCAAATTTGGGTCTCCTAGATCCATTATTAATTACATAAAACAATTAAATTGAACACTTTACAAAACTAAAATAACTTTTTCACATAAAACACACAAAATAAGAACATCTCAGTCACATTTACAGTTAAATTTTGTTCGTAGCGCTTAAAATCGATAGGCTTGAAATTGTTTCGATATTCGATTAAACTGCACAGATAACACATTGATAACAGAAATATCGATAACAAATTGGCGCCAAGCTTAAGAAATTTAAAAAACTTCCATTAACATTAGCATTTTTGTAGTCTTCTTTTATGGTGAATTATGTGTCTCTCAAATATGGATGTCAAGTAGAGAGAAGGTGATTTTAAACGTGTTTTTATTCATCTTCCTTAAATACGTATACGTACTACTAGATATATGTATGTATGAATTGACTCTTACAGCTTAGGCCCAAACTTATGAGTAAGTAAAAAAAAAGTAACCAGTGACTACAATAAATACAAAGAGAGTGTAAAGAGAGAAATATGTACATACACAATTATTTTTAGCTATAGGTATATAGGTATTATGTAATGCCACTACGAGGGTATTTTAACGGGCAAAAATAGCCGTGGATCTCCAATTTTGGGACTAAGGCGTACCACGACTTGGTCATCACCATCGCCAACTTCTAAAAATGAATTCCAGTCCGCTAGGAAGTAGAAACCGTTCTTTTTCTTTGGTGGTAAAGGCTCCTCGGTGATCGGATCAGGACCAAAAGAATCAGCCAGGTCATCTAGCGAACCGTTGCGGGACTCTTCGGTGGATGAGGAACTCGGCGGGGATGGTGTCGATGAAGAGTCTGTAGTGGAAGAAGCCGGTGAATCTCCGGCCAAATCACCATCATCCATCAATCCCAAATCTAAACTAAGGCGGGTGGGTGAGGATGTGGTGGAGAAGGTGTCCTCCTTCTCAGTGGAGATGGCCACTGTGGTACTTGTGGTGGTGGTTTCACTCTGTCTTCTATTTTTAAAGGTTTCACTGGCATTTTTCTCCAGGGATTGCAAATACAATGCATCTGTGGTTGCTTGATTTTTTGGTTTCACCTGGTCTAGGCTTACATTAAGCTTCTGCAGTTCTTGAAGATTGCTTATTAGACGCTGTATCTCACCCAGATCTTGTCCCAATTGGGGTTTCTCTGGTTCTGGATCTGGCTTGGCCAGTTGATAGTTCAATTCACTAAACTCTGCCATCAGATCGCCATTCAAGACGCCCTCCTGATCATCTCCTCCTGCATCTAGATCTTCTTCATCATCGCTGCGACGTCGGAATCCTGCTCCTAGGCTTCCCAATGGCTGCTCTGTTGCCACTCCAATGCGATTGGCTGCTCTCTTAATGGCTGCCTCTATAATTTTGGTGGCACTAAAAATGGGCAGCTCGGCACTCATCTCTGTCGTAGGCGTTGGTCTTGGTGGACGGGGCGATGCAGGCCTTAGGGTAGTCAAGGAGAATACAGCCGGCGATGAGGTATCCGGAGCCGCCGTGGTGGTGGTGGTGCTTGTTTTCCTTGTCGTCGACGTCGTGGTACTTGCCTGTAATTGACTTTCCAACTGCTGCGAAAGTTCATGGGGTAAGGCTACGCCCAACTTTTGCAATTGCTGCGTATTATAAAGCAATTTCTGAAGCTCCGCCAGATCCTCTGTCTTATCCTTTTTCATTGCAATATTGGGGGGAGTCGTTCTCTTGACCTCCGTTACAGTTGGCTTTGCTGTAGTTGTGGTCGTCGTCGGGGTGGTCGAAGTTACAGTTTTATAAATCGGTTGCATATGATGGTTATCTTCTAGGCTGCTAAAGAATTGTTGGTATTGCTCGAATTCAGCGTCATCGAATTGATTAGCACTTGCAGGATTTGCTGGTTGAGACATGGCCAATTCACGTAACTCCTCGCTAGAGCTTTGCTCTTGATTTGGCTTCTTCTTAGGCTTTTCATAAACGGGCAAATCCAATTTCAGTTCCGGTTCCGGTTCCCGTTCCGGCTCTGGTGCCGTCTCAGCATAGACAATGTGGGCACCATTCAGGGTCTTGACATTCTGACTGCGTCCCGAGGCGGCTGTCACCAGTTGATGATGATGATAGCTTGGCGTTGCTGTTGTGGTGGGTTTTGCCGTCTGAAGTTGAACGCGTTCCAGTTCCTGCACTTTACTAAGCAATTTCTGTAATTGGACATAGTCTTGTGGTTGAACATCCTGAAGAAGGCCATTCGAGCGTTCAAAATGGCTCAGTGGTCGCTGCTTGGCAGTGGAGGCAGCCGTCGAGATTTCCACTTGACCTGAATTTGGCAAATCGGAGGCATAAACCAAATCCTGAAGATGTGCATAATCGTTGCTTGGCAGATTGGCCCGCGTTATGCTCTCCGATTGCACCACATTGCGTGTGGTGAAACTGGGCACAGTTGGAGCCGGATGCTGCAGACGCTCCAATTGCTGGACCCTAGTGATCAAGGCCTCGAATTGAGCATGATCTACAGACGGCAATGATGGTAGTGTTGTCCTTGTAGGTGTAGGACGCGGGGTGGTCGTGCTGGTCGTCGTTGATGTCGTCGTGGTTGTACTGGTGGTTGATGCCTTCTTCTTGCTGTTTCTAGCTTGCTCATACAGTCGTTCCAGCTCTCGATCATCGCTTAAGAGCCGCTGCAATTGTACCAAATCACCGGGTCCTAGGGTATTAGCTCGAGCTGGGCCCAAACGTCCATCCAAGTTCTTGGGTACTACAGGTCTTATAGTAGTGCTTGCCAAACTGTGCTGTTGCAATTGCCGCAAAATAAGCTCCAATTCTCTAGCCTCGTTTAATTGGTTGACTGTTGGCTTTGGCGTGGTGGTAGTGGTGGTGCTGGTGGTGGTGGTGGTGGCACGTGTGGTTGCGATACTTGGGCCAACCTTCTTTAACACATTCTCTGGATTAATTCGTAACTTTTCTAGTTCCTGGAGATTCTCCAGTAGCTTGGACAATTCATCGGTTGGACTATTTGGTGTCTGTTGATTTCCCTTGTTGGCAAAATTGATATCTATATTGGGATCGATGCGCCTTCGTGGCTTTTTGGCCTCAATTAGCAAGGGTTCACCATGGGTTATCAACTGAGCTGTGGGTTGCGGAGATGTGGGTGGGGCTCGAGTTGTGGTTGTTGTCGTTGATGTTGTGGTTGTGGTTGTTGTTGTTGGAACCGGTTTAGCAGGAGTTTTTGTAGTTGCCCTCGTATTAAGTCGCTCCAATTCTTGCAAATTCTCCAACAATTTGGCCAATTCCGAATTTGTTTGAGGCGGCAACTTAGCTGTAGCCGTCGAAAGCTCAGTATGCTCTCCAGTTGGTTCCTGATTGGCTTCTTTGGACTTTTTTAAAGCTTTTGGTGCCTTTTTCACTATACCGAATCGTGTCAGATAACCCTCCACTTCAGGCTTAACTCTCAGCTCCTCGCCAATGTTCAGGGGCTTGAAATTGGAGTAGGCATCGGGCCGTATGCGAGCTCCCTGCAGGCCTCGAAGATCGGCCATTGCTATCACTGGCTGAGGAGCACTCTCTGCGGGATAGTAATCATCCAAGGCATAACGCTTATTGCCATTGCCATTTGAATTACCTTTGCCTGCTCCTCCACCTCCTCCCACAATGCCCAGGCTCTCTAAGATGTCTGCAACTGGTTTTACGGTGCTGGACGTTGACGTGGTCTGAATAGGACTTTGTCCAACTGCTTGGGGCTTTGGTTTCCGCAAGAACTGTGCATTCTTGGCGCTATAATGGGAGCTAAAACGTTGAGATGGACCCTTGGCGTAATCATAGGCCTGCGGCAATTTGGTCACCGGCTGAAAGTCCATAGAGGGCTTACCCAACGATGGTGCCATTTGATACATCACTGGAGCTGGGGCCGGCGGATGATATGTCGTGGCAGCCGCTGCAACGGCTCCAGCGTATGCTGGCTTGTATGTGGTAGCTTTAACAGCTGGATTTCCACCGGGCACAGTACTTCGGGGCACGGCATTGGGATCGGGAGTTAAGAACTTAATCGGATCGGGTGGGGTATAGGCATCGATGACCCTAGTAACAGGCTGCCGTGTATACAGCTCTTGCAAATTCTCTTCCGTATTATTGTCCGTGTTGAAGGGTAAAACCAACATCAAAGCTCTCATGCTATCGGCTCGACTCATATCGCCGGCCTCAATGCTTTTCTCATATTCCTCGCGGGTAACCTTCTCATAGAGCTCCTCAATTTCTCCGCTAAGAAGAGATAGAGCAGGTTTTTTACACTGTTCTTTTTTTGGTCCCCTTTTTGTCAGTACTTACCGCGTTAGTCTCGGCAATGCTGGATCATTGGCCAGAATCTTTTGCACCTCATCAATGGTCTGCTCAATCTCTGGCGGTTGAAAGAAACTCTTGTCCAATTGTTGTACATAGTTTACTCGATTCTTTTGCTGAATTGTCGGCAATGCCTGAATTTGCATTAGCAGACATAAGACTAGTCCCAGTTTCAAACCCTGGCCTGGCATTGTGATCAGCTGAAAAGGTATATAAAATCGTTTAACCACAGAAGCGATTCTTCAACGAAAAACCCAAGCAAACTTAGGACCGGATCTTAGGAAGTAATGCGATTCCGTTGGATGTTATTGTTATAGTAAATCATAATTGCATATTACTCGAATGGATAAAACCATAATGGCCAAATAACCAACTATTGGCGGCCCTCTTTTGATCCCATTCAAATGAACAATGAAAGTATTGAGAAAACCGAAAACTAAGCCAAGCAAATAACACTAATTTCCGCCCAGGAAAGAAAACAGACAAAAAAAAAAAAGAGATACCAACTGAAAAGAAATTAAATGAAATGAAATTGAAATGAAATGCATGACAAATTTTTGTCAAAACCTGACAGCTTCGTCAACAAGCAAACAAACAACAAAGTGGCAAAAGATGTGAAGAAAAAAACAAAACAGCGACAAAAACTAAAAAATGTAATTCAAAAAACCAGAAAATTTGTTAACATTATTATAGTGTGTGAATGGGGGGCAGGGGGACATGGACATGGAGCATACTACATAAATAATTTACTGTCATTTTTTATGATTTTTTTTTCTGAAAACTTTGTTATGCAATGCCACAGAAAAGATCCTCATAGAGGATAGAGGATAGGATATGATGCAATCTCAAGCGTTAAGCACCTGAGGCAAATGATCTTGTCTATGAATTTCCATAGGCTTTTCTTTTTTCTTTTTAGTTTATGGAACAACTTTTCACAGATCATTTGGAATTGTATATGTACATGGAGTGAAGTACCTATCGAAGCGTTTAATTTTCACTTAATTGCCGTAGTTAAATCATAAATTTAATGAGTGCCATAGAAAGCGATGGCGTTGATCAACTATTACTACTACCACATACTACCGATGGCAGCAGCAAAGCCGTTAGCTAAATGAACTGTTAGATAATCATGACAAAAAACCAAAACTAAGACTTAAAGACAGACCAGTTATGGTCAAGTTATGTGGAGCTCTCTTTACTTGCGGCTACGTGCCGGGCATTCTAAATGACCAAACCAAAATGGTTTGTTTGTATTTTGCCATAAGTTTAAGTTTATCAGATCTACTTATGTATGTATATGTATCTGTGTCTGTATGTACATACAAATGTTACTTATACGCTCTTTAACTGGACCTGAAATAATGATTACAGGAATTCATTGCATTCTATAGATCAGCTTAACGTCTAATAAAAGGTTTCCAAAGATTACAGGAAAAAAATACAAAATTAAGCCAATATGGAAAACAAAATATAAATATTCAAGTAGCTAACGTTTAAGTCTTTTTATTTAGACAATTAGAAGTCTTTCCCATAAATCATATGAATAGCTCATACTTGAAATTATCTAGCTAGATCTTAATACAAAAATAAAAAGCAAAAATAAAACTAAATTACCTAACTTGAACCTAGATTTACATATCTTATAATGTTATTACTCTTGGAATATTTATTGGCTATTCAAAACATACGAAAGGATAATGCCTTGACAGTCATCTCTATTTTGCTTAAAGCTCCATTGGAATCTTTTAATTCTGATCACACGGATGGCAAATCATTTTTTTAGTTACGGTCTATATCTAATTTATATCCTATTTTAAAAAACAATATATCAACTATGGGAAATTCTTTTCACTTGTTTTTCTAGTTGAACGAAAAAAGTACTTAATGTCCTTATAAATTCGTGCAGAGTGCTTTAATCATTCTGAATCCAATATATGTGCTGCATACAATAAAAATGCGATTGAAAATTATATGTTCGTACCAACAACTTAAAAACTGAGAGAAAAGTTTAGAGAGAAACAGACAGACACTCTGATAAATGTTCCCTAAATTTTCTGCAAAATTGTTGCCTATTAAAGGCAATCAAATGGGTCACACTTTGCATTTTAACTGGTAACGAAAGTGATAAATAAATTACAATTTTAATTACAAATACCCCCTATGGGGGGCCAGGAAGGAAGACAACAGCGGAGAGAGAAAAAGTGGGAAAAAGCAAAAAAAAAAAGAGCTAAAGAGAAGGAGTAAAATGCAATGCATTTTGTAATTGCATAATCTTTCATGGCTATGTGCGTGTCCCCCATATATACCTAGACCATAATCAAAACGCAAATAATTTGTTTCAATTGCAACAACCACACGAAATGTGAGCCAATCTTTGAGTGGAAAGCATTTTCAATCCGTCGACGACGACGATGACGACGATGATGATGATAATGACGATGACGACGTCACTGGAGCGCATTAAATACATATACATATATATATATATATATATATATATATATACTTAGTCTATGTGTGGTAACAATTAAATGTGTGTGTTAAGTAATTTCTGATTATTGGCCTAGTCTCTCAACAAGATACATATCAAAACGAGTCTCTATAGGTATGTATATAGAAGAAGTGGCTAGGCAATTTCAAACTAATTGAAATGATTCAAGAGCATTAAAGGCGATTAAAAACATGTTCATTCATTAGATGTGACATGCGGAAGAAAGAAACTCATTTTCATTTCCATTTTCATGTTCATTTTTTTCGAGTTCAGTGTCAGAAAAGGCCTTGATCCTAATCTATGTTGATGTTAATAACAATTATTCGCTTTTTGACTTATTAAAACCATCAAATGAAACTTAACTAACTTTACAAATGGAAGCAATGACTATAAAAAAAACTCTATATCTAAATGTTATCTACACTCAAGCCGATTTATTTATAGAAAATATATAATTATACGACTATTTCTTTGTATATCATCTATTTAAGTATATAGTTAATAATTTTTAATTTCAACTCTAGAGAAAATGATTCTAAAAGGAAAATATATATAGGTATAGTTAGGTATTTTGGACCCTAAAATGAAAAATTATAGTGGCGCCCCTGATAAAACTTTTTATTCCTCTCCTGTTCTAATACATTACTCTCTCATCTGATATATCTTCTTTTATAGGTCTTATTTTTCTGTTAGCAATCTTCCAAGTTTTCAATCAACTTGACCAACAATCTTCAAAAGTAAAGCAACCGTTATTTAACCATAAATTATACTTAACGATTCTGAAAAAACTTTCTTTCCCAAAGTAAAGTATGTAGTAAAAAAAAGAAGGCATTTGTGTATGTTTGCCTCGCCCAAAATGCATTTAGCTTAATGAGTCTCCATTTTGGTTTCGTATTCGGACCACCCTGAATACATATAATGCCTAACCTTTAGATCTCACAGTCTGATTTTCAACTTAGACTGAAGGTCAATTCTATTAGAGACTGTCGGACCGAAGTAAACCATTGCTCTTTGATTGACCAAAACTAATGAAGTGGCCACTTTAGACAATGGTTTTAACAACAAACACAAAAAAAAGGGAGCTATAAAAAGATATATAACTTAAAAAAAAAAAAGAAGATTGGCTCTGTCTCTTCGCGTTTTATTATAGTAAATTACTCAGGCATTGTTATGACAGTCAGGCTAGAGGGCGTTAGGGGAAACAAGTAGGGGACGAGGGTCAACTGGGGAAATGAGACTGACTTGACAAATGACAAAAAAAGGCGAAAAAAGACCAAAAGAGGTGCAAAAAACAAAAAGGTTCAGGGTTAAAGTCATTCGAGTCAAGGGCTTGGGAACAAAATTCGTACTTAATATTTGTACATAGACAAACTAAAATTTTATTGCAATTAAAAAGATATTTATAAAACAATTTTCCTTAATAAATGAAATCAAAGATTATACTTTTATTAGGCCTTCAACTATTTTCCGAGCCAATGGGATACTTATGTGCTTATTTATATTATAATCTTGTTGATTAATATCTGGATTTAAGTCTCTTTTAGAAAACTAAGTGATAAAATTGATTAAAAAAACTAAAATCATAAAGAAGATTCTTGATTCGTTTTTAACTTATGATCAAAAACGAAATTTATTGGTAAGCACTATATAAACACGAATTTTTGATGCTTTATACTTAAGCTATTAAACTAAGGGACTTATGACAGGTTGTCAAGACATCTTTAGGACATTAGATTATCAGAAAGACGATTCCAATAGCAAAACAGCAAATACTCTTCAACCTTTATCTAAATTAAATGCCACACACATTTGTACTTATATTATGGAACTATAGATTAAGAAAAACAACGATTTTGACAAATCCTTAAGGCCTCGGAGAACAACTTTAGTGATTCGTTTTTTTGAGAAATCCAAGAAAGTATGAAAGAAATTTGATATTTGAATACGTCACTCAGATCTCTATGACTGAACGAATTTGTTGACAAGCCACTGGAGGATCTTAATATGAAACAAGGTTTTATATTTGACGATTTCGATCTATCTGACGACTCTCTAATACGACTGAAGGTCACATTTCTTAGATTTGCGACAAGTTTGATTGAGAAAGCTGGGTTTTTATTTTTTTCTTTCTTTGCCTGCTGCTGCTGGCTGCTCTCACTTTACTCACTTTGTTAGTCAGCAAATGACAAATCGCCATATAAAAATACTGTATGAAAAAAAAGGCAAAATTCATCAACTAAAATAGAAAGAGATGGAGCCACTTTTACTGCAACTTGTTACAAATTGTGGTTTGGGGTTTGGTTTTTGGTTTTTATTTCTTTTTTGGTTTTGGTTGTGTTTTTGTTTTTCCTGCTTTTCCAGCCTACCAAGTTGGACTGGCTTTTGCACAAGTTAGTGGCAAGTTGGCCAGTTAAATTCTATTTAAGCTAAGTGAATGTTGATTCGGTTTTTTTTTTTGTTTTCTTCATGTCCAACACAAAAAGTGAACCAAGCCAACGGCTTAGCTTGGCTGTCTTTTTATTGATCTAACCAATTCCCATTTAGTTGCCACATTTTATTACCCTCAGAGGCATTGACTAAAGGGTATATTCAATATGGCAAGCAGTTTGCATAAGGCACATAATTGTTATTATATTCTCAACAAGTTTTCATTTTTATCGAGATGGATTTACTCATTATATCAGAGAATTTCTACAGGATGTAGATTATCTGAATTATCTGATGTAATTATCTGTTTCTCATATCTTAACAATTAGTTTCAAATGAAATGGCAAAAGCAAAAACCTCATAGATATCTATTATATATATGCTTGAAATCTATTGAGGAATGATATCGCTCGATATTGCAAAGGGTATGACATGGGGGAACTATCATTTGGTTTGTTTAACACTTTGATTTTTGATTTAAACAAACTTTTACTTGGTCAATTTGTTGTCTTTCCCTTAATTATTATTATTATTATTATTATTCATATATTTTGTTTTTGTTTATATTTTGTTCACTTTCACCAAAATGACGACAAATGACGACAACAATAACAACAACAATTATATATGTATTTTAAAACACTTTACATGAGCCTCACTTTTGCTTATTTAAATTGTTTCTTTTTTTATAATTACGAAAAATGCGGCAGTTTGTTGAAATTATTTCATTATCACGTTTGGCTTGAGATTATATAAACTAACTTGTTTTCCCTCTTTTTTTAACTAATTCTTGTTAAGTTGTTTTCATTTTACTTGTTCATTTTATAAACGAATTCTAACTAGAGTTTGTTTCTTAAGTCTTTTGTTTGATTGAATTCGAAATAGAGTTCGTTTCCTAAGTCTTTTGTTTGACTAAATTCGAAATAGAGTTCGTTTTCTAAGTCTTTTGATTTGGCCTAAGAGAAAATTCTAAAAAATATCGATTGTCCTTGCAGACTTTATGAATGCATTTTTATGTAAATAAATTGATAATGATCCAAATGAAAATGTTGAAAAATATCCTAAAATGTATAAGAAAATTATAGCATTCAGTAAAGAACAATATAAAACTAGAAAACTAAGCTTAACTATTTGAACAACTTTCCTTCGAAAAAGCCTAAAAGAAACAACATTTAAAATCTAATGAACAGATTAATAGATCGAATAATAGATCGATCGTAGCTCCTTAATTTAAATGCCAGTAGAAGATTAGCGGTAATTCGACCGATGTAGGTTAAATTAACATTAAGAGTGCTTACTTCCGGTTAATGAACTTAAACTCTATTTCTAAGTCTGGCTTTCCGTAATGTGTTTGACTGGACTGGACTGTAACTGACTATTCCTATTAATTGTATATCATTGATTTTGAAATCATTGCAATCAATTGTTTCATTTTCAACACCCAATCATCACTGCTAGGCACCCACACGATAAGTCTTTCAAAACCAAATTTGCATAATGCATTTCGGGTTTTTGGAAGTTGGGGGCCGGAGTTTTTTTCTCTATTTTGGTTTCCGATTCGCCCTTGTGTCAAGGTCGTCGAGTGTAAAACTGCATTCACTGGTAGCAAATCGAATTTCCATTCCCTTTTTAAACGGCAATCAAGTTTTATATGCAAAAGATTTTTCAATCACAATAACAATAAAAACGGGCAGGCAATAAACAAAACAAAAATTTTCGTAAATTTCCAATTACATTTTCAATTTTCGTTGGTTTTAGAGGCGCGCTGGCCTGTCAATCAGCAGACGACGAGACTTATTCACGTTTCACAACTTTCAAAAAAATCACTAGCACACGGCAACAACAACAAAAACAAGTGTAAATCTAGTGTAAAATAAACCGTAGCACACGCGCCTACCGACAGACGATTCGACAACTCGACACCGCCGCGACCAAGTTACGACTTGACTAAGTTGAATTGGTAACTCTTGCTTGGAGAGAAGGCTTGGCGCATGCGCAGCCTGAAGACCATTTTCAATGAGCGCTCGAATTGTACTGACTACCCTACCCGGTCGGTCGGTCGCCAGTGACTGCCAACTGGCGACAACATACTCACCCAGACACACACACACACACTTGCATTGTATGTGAATGAATGTCTACCAAGTGGAATCTCCTTCTCCTCCCCCCACCGTTGATTTGCCATATCGTAGTCGATATGAATTGGAAATACAATATGATATTTTTCTTCGTTTTTT
Organism: Drosophila willistoni; assembly: GCF_018902025.1. Classification (NCBI taxonomy): domain Eukaryota; kingdom Metazoa; phylum Arthropoda; class Insecta; order Diptera; family Drosophilidae; genus Drosophila; species Drosophila willistoni. Next base: position 8,197,844 of record NW_025814053.1, on the reverse strand, counting down.
TTTTCAAACTTAAAATGAGAGCGATCGTCTCGGTGTCTCTAGAAGTTGAATTCTGTGCCAAAGCTATTCGTTCGATTCGTTTAGCTCTTTGCCTCTAGGCGTGACCTGTCATCAAGAGCAGCCGTTTACCTTGACCACCTCAATTAGAGATGAAGCAGTAGAAGAATGTGAAGATTGGGATGAACTTAATACAATTCTTTCACCTCTGCATATTTTCTTAGGGCGTTTCTTAACTTTCTTTAAAAGGGCCATCTTATGTGGAATTTTGTGAGGCGTTACAAATTATCTAATTATTATCCGATTTTAATTTAACATATATCATTTGACTAGAAATTTAATGTACTTTTATTCATAGTTCTAGAAAAAAAGGTTAGTATAAATTAGTGTTGTAAAACGGCGTGAGGTCAAGAGACTCTAAAAATGATCAGTTTATCTTATATTTCCGAGATCTACAAGTTGTTTAAGGGTTTCACAAGTGTATCTATAAAAGACTTAACAATCGTTTATCCAGCTGAAAATGGAAGCACTTTTAGAAAAAACGATGACATTTATAATAACTGACAATAACTGAAAATTTTTAATTAATTTACTAGGAAGCCGATTCAAAAACAAAAAATGTGCTAACCGGCTGTCCCCCACTGTACATAAATACACACATATGTATACACATAAATATTTATAACCGATTATTCCAATCTGTAACTATTTATTATACATATATCATGTATATGAATGTATGTCATTGACATTAGTTCAACATTCAAGATTACAAACAATATAGGAATAATTTCACGAATTGAAAATTTTATTTCAAAAAAAAAACTTTTAAGTATTTAGAGATATGTACCTAAAAATTATTCAGTTAGCTTACACCTTTAGAAAATATATAAGAACTCGTAAAAGAAAATGTATTCAAGTTCCCATATGAATTGTTTGAAATTATATGAGGCTTACAACTGAAATAAATTAAGTAAAAACAAACGCTCTAATAATAATCAAACTCACTTAATTGTTTTTTGCTTTATAAGACCTCGAAGAATCCAAAGTTCAGATTCTGAATATTTTTCTCTTTGTTTATAAAATAAAAATTCTAACTTTAACGATTATTCCACAGAATTTAGGAACGTAATTTAAGAATTCAATTAGGAATACTGAAAATATTGGGCATATTAAATAAACCTACTTTGAGCTTTTGAATGATGCAGGCTTTTATGACAACTTATTCAAAAAGTATTTGGATTAAATTACTAAGTTCTTTAAACAAATCTAAGTTTCGAATGTATTCATGCATTCCTCTATATAGAACTTTTAGACATTTTTATAAAATGGTTAAGAAATTCATATATTTTTTATATTACTTAAACTAATAATATCCAGTTTTATTTTAAACTTTTTACAATCAGATTCTTAATAAAATTTATTGACTATATGTATAATTAGCTACAGATGAAACTAGGCTCAAAAGTTTTAACTTACAGATATACTCCTATATTTAAATTTAAAAAGAATGCTATACTTATTAAGCAGTAAACAAGTACCTATTAATATATTGACATTAATTTATCTGTATATTTGAGTTTCTGTATTAAACCATTCTAAACTAAGCTCTGGTAAATCTTTATATAAGATATACATTTCTACACTGTGCTCTGGGCTGCTCCCCTGAGACCCCTCCTCATCACTTGGACTCATTTTGCGCTTTACACGTTTTGCTTGAAATAATTAAAAGTCAGTTATTTTTGGGCAACAATTTGTTTTTGTTTATTTGTAACATTGCCATTTACACAAAACTGCAAGAGGGTTACAAAAGGTGAGCAGAGGGAGAGGTGAATATTGCGGTAAGAGGGGGAGGCATTGCCTACGCCTTTTTGTGACAATGACAACATTTGACACAATTTAACGCTGACATGGCAAAAAGTGAGAGAGAGAGATAGATAGAAAAAACCAAAAATCATCTGCAACATTTTAGTTTGCTTGAGTTAAGCTTGGGTTAAATGGTTTTGTCAGGGTGGACGAATAAAGTGTGTGGGTTAGAGGGGGAGGGGGAGCCGCATTGGTAGGAGTCTTTAGTCTCTAGGTTTTTCCAACTTAGTATTTGTTGCGCTTGCGCTTTGACTTTGCCTGCAAATTGCAACACACGCAAGATGACTTGAGCAAAAGTGGAATGGGAGGCAACTGCTTTTGATGGCTAAAATCACAATAAATTGTAGTCGAAATTAAGGATACACTTTTTAAAGAAAACAACAAGATAACTTCAGTTGATTTGATTTAATACATCAAATCAAACGCAACCTAATTGTGAGTCTTTTGATATTGATGCAGCTAAAATCGTAAACTCCCATTTAAAGTTAGATAAATTGGAGTTTTTAATTATATTAGCACCTATAACTGCACCCAAAGAGTAATCTTATCATAATTAAGTTTAAAATAATGACTTCCCCATTATCAAGTCCCGGTTCCCAATACCTTATCCATCTGATATCAAAACTAAGCGGATGCCAAGGTCATATCTAAACCGATTTAGTTTGGGAATGAAGCACTTTTGAAGGTTGCTTGCGTGCCTGTAAGGTGTCATCGTTAGTCACTTTTGTTGGCCGTCCACATTTGTGTCTGGAGACAAGTTAAAAGCTTTTTAGTTCAGGCGTTGGCTTGTCACTTGCCTCTTTTTTTTTTTGTTGTAGCCGCTGACTGCTTGTCTCTTCTTCTATTTCAGGTTGCTGCTGCTGCTGCTGCTGCTGCTGCTTTTACTTTATGCGGCCATTCACTTTCTCCATGTGTTTGCTTTGCTAATTTTGGCTTTGCCTTTTTCCGTTTTGTTGCCTTATTTTTCTTATTTCTCTTTTTTTTTCTTTCTTTTTTTTATATGAGTTTTGAAAACTAAAAGTGAAGCAGATAATAAACAAGCAACCTATGCAAATTCCGAGAAACCACAAAATTATTCAATCGTCTGGCCAAATCATACGTAATTTTTGTATATCTTGACTTCTAATTACTAGTCCAATCTACATTTTTTGTGTGTGACGTCACAAAATGTGTCCCCATTTCACTCGGGTTCGTAATGGGGTAGCAATTTAAATCAGGATGAGGTACAAGAAAGTTCTTGAAGGATCCCACACACTTTCGTTGCTGGGATCCGTGTCAAAAGAGTGTTTATTGGTCGTTTTGTGTAGTTTTCTACACTTTTTTTTTTATCTTGGTTTTCATTAACTTTTGTTTATGTGCTCTCAAAATCGACAAAAGCAAAGATCTCAAGATGTTGCCGTAGCTGCGTCTTGTGCGTTTTTCTTATATAAGACGAACCCGAGCTCGAACCTGAGCCCCACAGTCTGTACCAAAGTTAAGCACACTTGAGCTTCAGAGGAGATGGTCCCCGCCCCCCTACACAGCAGTGCAGTTGGTTGACCACCAAACGTTAACCATAACAGGAAGGAAATCTCTGCTAAAGAGACGAAGGCGTTCACTTTGCTCCGAAATTGAACAAAAACGAAACGGCAAAAGCAAATTTGAAATATATATTTTGTTGCTTGCTTATCGCTTTAAATCCAAATTAATTTGATTTAACTTTATTTAAATTGATTTTTTATTCAAGTTGTTAAATCAAAAAGTAGGCGAAGGTTTTTTGATACTGCTATTGGACAAAATACGATGGAAACAAATCATCAAAAAGAACAGTCAATTTTTAAATATGTACGTATTTTTGAATTTCACTTTTATATGTTGTAAAACATTCTAAGACCTAATTAAATTTCATAAAATTGTATTCTGGGTTCTTTATTTAAGATTCTAAAGAGAACACTTTAAAATATTTACATACAAATATACATATATTTCTATTATGGGCAAACCTTTAAAAAAAAGGTTGGAAAATCTGATTCTGTCCGTGTTTTTGTAATTTTAATTCTATTTGTAAGAAAATGTTTACTTTTCTACTTTACAATGCATTAGGTTAATTTTCAAATTTTTATTAGCCGCGCTAACAAATGCAGGGTTGTATTGTGGTAGCAATAAAATTGTTATCGATAACATTTAGTTAGCAACTGAGTTAGCCCAGCTGTTTGCACCTTGATGCATATGTGTATGTATTGTATATGTATGCATGTGCGTGCGTTTATACATATGTGTGTGTGTGAATTTATTCATAGCGTGAAGAGGCAGAGGCCCCCCCAAAAAAATAAGAAAGAAAAACCAAAAATTGTTCTTAATTTGATTTCTTTTTTATATAATTTTTTCACCATACGCACACACACATTAAAAGAGACCTATGAAAAGTGAAAAGGTGAAATAGATAACCATTCGCCACTTAAAAGAAAAAGGAAAAACGGAACAAAGTGCGGAAGAAGAAAGACGAATCAAGTGTGAGTTGGTGTGTGTGTGTGTGTGTGCGTGTGAGTTGCGGGTGTGTGAATGAAAAACCCAGCTAACTGTAAAAAATATAACCAAAAATAAAACAAAAAAAGAATTTAGGCAAAAGAACGTAAGTCTTTTGTCAAAGAGGGGGCGCAAAGGGAAGCCCAAGGGCATTGACTTCCATAGAAGCAGGAACTGTAATAGAAGAAGAACGGGGGAGGGTAAGGACGACATTTATAATAAATTGTTGTTAGTTGCATTAATTTGCTTTCGTTTTCCTAGTCATGGCGGATACAGAGATGAAAGCGACGACGACGACGACGGCGGCGGCAACAGCACCATCAGCAGCAGGACCTGCAATGGGAGCCACGGCCAGTAAAAAGAAATACAAAAATAAAAAGAAAATGGAAAAAACGAAACAACAACAACCACAACAGCAGCAGCAGCACCAACAGAACCATAAGGTCGAGGTCAATGGACATCGAGAGTCGGATAAAACTGTAGAGGAAGCAGAAGCAGATGGATCAATTGATGGCAAAAAATGTGTGAACGATCTAAGCGAAATAAATGGCCTTATAAGCGAGCTGCATATTTGCAATGGGCATAAAGCAAAGTGCGCGAATCAATTAGAGGAGGCTGCTGTGGCGGCGGTGGCAGTGGCCACACCCATGCCCCTGCCCCTCAATGGTCATAGCAATAATAATCACATTTATAGCAACAACAATAACAATAGCATTAATAACAATAAACATAAAAATCAATGTTTGGTGGACAAAAGCAACAACAACAGCAATAGCAGCAACGCCATTATTAAATCAAAATCATCCGAGAAGCTGGCGAGGAATGGCGGAACAGATCAGACCACAATCCTAGCCACAAGCACACTTACTGCCAACACACAAACAACTACAGCAACAACCACAAAGACAACGCCACTTGAAACGGGGAAAGATGCCATTCAAGCCTCGACCTCTGCGGAGGCAGCAAGCGCATCCCCAACAACAACAGCAAATCCAGCATCAACATTAACAAGCACCACCAATGATTCGCCCCAATCAATAGTTGTGGAATCGCCTCCTGCCATTTCAGCAGATGAAATCATCTACAAGGAATACGAAGCCGAATATCAAATGCATGTACGTTTACTTTCTAATAAGGATTAGCCAAGTTTTTTTAACATATAACATTTTCTTTTTAGGACATCATGCGTCTGATTCAGGCGGAGCTCTCCGAGCCATATTCGATATATACATATCGTTATTTCATATATAATTGGCCAAAATTATGCTTCCTAGCCTCGCATGAGAATCAATATGTCGGCGCCATAGTATGCAAACTGGATATGCATATGAATTGTCGGCGGGGATACATTGCCATGTTGGCTGTACGTAAGGAATATCGTAAATTGAAAATAGGAACAACTCTCGTTACCAAGGCCATTGAGGTAAGTCGATAGAATCATTCGAAATGGCTTAGTTTGGTTTGCTTAACCTTCTCTTCTATCGTATTTAGGCAATGTTGGCCGATAATGCCGATGAGGTAGTTCTGGAAACGGAAATGAGAAACGAGCCGGCTTTGCGATTATATGAGAATTTGGGATTTGTGCGTGATAAGCGATTATTTCGCTATTATCTCAACGGTGTGGATGCTCTACGCCTAAAGCTCTGGTTCAGATGAGTGACACCTGAGCCCGATCTGGTTAATGAAATTGTTGTCTAGCCCGGATATAAAGAAAAACAAAAAAAGAAATCCAAAAAGAAGAAGGAGAGAGAGAGAAAAAGAGGGAGAGTTGAACTCTTTTTAGTTGAGGTGTGTTTGAGTTTTTGTATGTATGTTCGAGCGAGTGTATGTCCTGTGTTTAATGTCCCCAGAAAGTATATTTAGAAAAGGGAAGGATAAAGTGTATTGTCAAAGTTTTGTTTTTTAATTTTTTTGTAATTATTAATATTAGAACTAAACAAAAACAAAAAAAAAAGCAAACAATTATCCTACTTGTAAATTATGTTCAAATATAAAATCATTTTTTTTTTACCTAGGGCAAGAGAAGGAGTTCAAGAATCAAATGAAAAGCAACAGCAAATTGAAGATCCCCGAAAATTAATCGACAAAACAAAAAAAAAACTATTAGTAAACCTCAAATTATGCAATTTTGTATGCAATACGTGATTTACATACAGCAAACAATATATATATAACTATATATATTATACATACATATATCTATATATGTATATAGATATATGATAAGCAAGCAATTAGTTATGTATATTAAAAACGGACATCTAAAACTCAAGAATATATATTTAGTCTATAGATCTGAACTAACCGTGTACTACATATATATTGATATATATATATATGTATATATAGCGTTATGTATACTTAATTGTATATGTCTTTTAAAACATTGGTCTTGTATATGTATATACACACACATATATACAAATATGTATATCACTTATAAACTGACCCAATTTGTGGCATCCAAAAAAGAAATGAAAAAAAAAACATCGCGAGTTGTTAATGAAAGAAGAAAATGAAGCTGAAGACTTTTGCCTTCCTCCTCTTCCCAATTACCTACCTCCTCTACCCATAACCCGCTTTCCACCCTTTTCCTCTAACCACTAAACATGTAGACAAGCATTTCAGAATGTCATCAACCATCCATCCCCCCAAAACCTCTAAAAAAAAAAAATGAGAAACAAAAATGAATTGAATAAAAATTGAAGAATTATAAAAATTAAAACATTATATTATTTGTATTATTTCATCATAGAGCCAGCATGGGATTCTTCTGAGGGCAAATCCTTGATGCTTTTGGAAAGTGTTGAAAGCAAAACTTATTACTAAGCTAAAAACTTTAATATTTCAATGGCAAGAGACCAAACTATAGTAGAATCCGGTTATAACGACGCTCAAGGCACCGACGATTTTCGTCGTTATATCCGAAATATCACGCATCGAACTTTAGTCGCTATAACCGGACGGACGTTATAAGCGAAGTCGTTATAACCGGATTCTACTGCATTTTAAAAAGCCCTTCAAGATCCATGTTACGATTTTATTTTAATATATCAAACATTTAAGTAATTCAGACTCTATTTTCAAATTTCTTTTAGAGAGTCCTTAAAGACGTATTTACGATTGGTGTGCTAGTCGTTGCCATCAATTTGTCACTTGAAACAAATTATATTCAAAAAAGGACTTTGGTTTTATTTATTAAAAAACAATAAAACAAGTGTTCTCTACTTAACAATGAAATTAACCTCCGTTTCGATACTAGAACTTCTACTTAAAGCTAAACTTACACAATTAAATGAACAACAATTATTGGTAATAGTTGGCTAAGCGGTCAAAATATATGCTAAAACCTATTCTAAGTATTTACACACAAGCCGAGCAAGTGAAAAATAATGCCGAGTGATCATCTAGAGCGCTTGTTTTTGCTGCTTGTGGGCGCTGATGAGGATGATGATGCAGCTGCCGCTGATGCTGAAGTTGCGGAAGATGAAGAGCCTCGCATTTGTTTCAGTTCATTTCTTGTCGATGCTTTTATGTTCTGGACTTGCTGGCGTATTGAAGGGTTTTTATATGTCACTCCGGCTGGTGGCGTGCCAGTCGGCGACATGCCATTCTCAAATAGATCACTGACCTCGACCATGCGAGGCTTGAAAAACATATTCGGTCGTACAATGGTCTTTTCGGGATGCTTAAATAGATTCAGTAAGCCCCAAATTGTTTCCGGATGCTCATTTCCTTCCTTAACTGATGATGAATTCTCCACCTCGGATTCCAGAAGCCAGGCAGCATTCCTCACCTCAATGCGCAAGCGTTCACATTCCTCTAGACTTACATTCTTGCTAACATTTAGTAATTGTTCCAGCGGATTTACTATATAGATGGCCGAATGATCGGGTTTGGCCAAAGATCTCGCCTCATTGAGCGATATGGCACGATTGTGGAAATCGAATTGGGAATAAAACTCAAAGAACTGCAACAGCAGTTCACTTAATTTACTTGTGTTTCGACTCTGGAAATTCAAACGTTCCAAATCTCGAACAAATGTGCAATTAATACCATCTTCGGTGACACGAAAATCATCGGCATCGGCAGCTTTGACAAGAGAACCAATTGAGGGTAATATCGGTTGTCTCAATTGCTGTAGAAAGAATATCACTAGACAGGATAGAGAAAAATTACTGATCCAACGACCTGGCGAGGGATTCGTTAAGCCACAACTCTGGGCCCAGCGACGTATGGTAAAGGTTAGAGGTCGCACACGTGTATCCAGTTCACCGAACATATAAAGCAACTCCGACATATAGAAACCAGAGCTGAAAAAGGGAAATTAAAACCAACAACATAAATTATGTATGAGTCATAAACGTGAAGGATGGATGGATGAATGGATGGGGCAGGACTGAAGAAAACTGACCACCATTACACCGGATATGAGTGCAATGCGCGCCGCTTTATCCATTATCATTTCTAAGACCTGATTCAGTAAAAATTTTCTGATTCACCTGTTTTACGGAGAGAGAGAGAGAGAGCGCGCCCTAGCAATGGAGAGGATTTTCCCCTTTTCATGTTTGGTATTTGGCAATCATGAAGCATTGTATTATCTTATCTTATCAAAGCATTCGGTATGCCTTTTAGGCCTTCTCACTATCTTATCTTTCTCTCTTTTCTCCCTTTTACACTCATTGTTCTGTTTTCTAGATGTTGTCATCGGCAAGTGTAAGCTGGCACATATTTTTCTGGGCAGGCAAAACGATTTCACCAAACGAACTAAACGGAGCTCTTAACGGTTCGAAAAATTTATATATCTATTTTTTTTTTTACTACTTTTTCCTATCATTATCTTTTCATTTTTCGTTTTTAACCAAAAAGGTGAATAGAGTGTGTTTTTTTTTTTACAACAAATTGAAATATTAAGTTTTGTGAACAAAATGTACATAATTTTTTTTTTTTATGCTTTATGTTGCAATTGTTATATTCCCGCATGTGTGTGTGTATGGTGTGTGCGTGTATGTTATATTAATCATCTATCCAAAGCCAAAGTTTTTGATAAGAATATTTGCTAAACAAAATGCTGATAAGATGGCCCCAGCCAATGGAGTCTCATAAAAGCCTTCAAATGATTAATAACTGGGTCTAAAAAGCACCAACTAAATGTGTGACTCAATTGAAGAGAGAGGAAAATAAAAGGAACAATTCCAGATTTCAAGCAATGCTCCTTTAAGACAGCATTTCGATCTAACGATTGTGATTCAACAGTGATAAACAGATCCTGATAAATGTAGTAAATGTTGTTTACCCCCTCCTCCACTCAAAATGGGGTGTGGTAAGAAGGGCCCATTGCCCATTTTCCACTTCACAAGAATTTCAGTGATTCATTCATAAACAAAGAATATTATTGAAATATTTTCAAGTCTTATTTTCGTTGAACCTTTTTTTTTTTGTTTTCTAGCCTAAATTAAAAAATGGGCATTGGCTATGGCACCGCCGACGAGGAGCTGGAGAAGCAAATCGGTTGTGTAAAATACACATTATTCTGTTTCAATATTGTGGCATGGATGATATCGACGGCTCTGTTCGCCCTATCTGTTTGGCTGCGGGCCGAACCCGGTTTCAATGATTGGCTACGGATTCTGGAAGCTCAGTCGTTCTACATTGGCGTTTATATATTGATTGGCATCAGTATCATCATGATGGCGGTTACATTTTTGGGCTGTCTAAGTGCCTTGATGGAGAACACATTGGCCCTATTCGTATTCATTGGAACTCAAGTGTTTGGCTTCGTGGCCATTGTGGCGGGATCAGCCATATTGCTGCAATACAGCACTATGAATTCCAGTCTGCAGCCCTTGTTGAATGTGTCATTGCGTCGCTTTGTCTCCACATCAGAGTACACATATTCGAATGCTGTGCTAACCATGATTCAAGAGAATATTGGCTGCTGTGGGGCAAGTGGTCCATGGGATTATTTGGATTTGCATCAACCGTTGCCAAGCTCCTGCCGGGACACTGTCAGTGGAAATGCCTTTTTCAACGGCTGCGTTGATGAGCTTACTTGGTTCTTTGAGGGCAAATCCTCCTGGATTGTTGCCCTAGCCATGACATTGGGCCTTCTGAACGTTATCTGTGGGGTAATGAGTTTCGTGCTGGCTCAGGCAGTCAAAAAAGAGGAGGAGCAGGCCAGCAATTATCGCCGTTAATCATCCAGGAGGATCAAGTTGAGACCATTGTGTGGAGCCATCTTTTTTTGTAACATTAACATTAGCTAAGTTAGATATGTAGAACGACCAAACGACACTTTTAAGTAATTCCAAAGCGAACAATCAATAAAAATCATCAAAAACAAAACTGACCCTCCTCTTGGGCCAGATTTAAACAAAAAAAAAAAACATAATTGTATTTACTTTACTCTTGAGAAAACACTTATTTAACCGGATATGATTTAACGATTCAATGATCTTTGGAGACAACTGAACTAGTAAATCTATATATTCTTGATCAACAGTATTGGCTGTCTATACTGAATATGCTTGATACTCCACTCCGCGAAAGAAATCAAGGTACTTGCGTTTCGTATTCTTATTTCCTTTGTTTAGATGTGAAGCCCACTGGATCTATGGTTACTTATTGGAACTACAAATGTTTTTAAAAGTACAGGATTTGCTGTTAGATTTTTTGAAAAAATTTAAAGTTATTCACTGAAGACGACTTTTTGGAAATAATATGCCTTAAATTTAAGAAAATTACAAGGCAGAAGACACTGAACTGGTTGTATCTATTTTTCCCCATGGCATTATTGAACTCGAGTCAAATCTTAATGAAAACAGCGACGAAATATGTTAGGCACTAAGCCAGCACATGGTCTAGAATCAATAACGTAAATGTAATCCTATACTATAATTTGCCTTCATATTCAAATCATTGTTTTGTATAGCATTCGAAGCGGAATTTAGTATTTAGCTAAGATATTTCGTTAATTGATTGTACTCACAGATTACTCATTGATAAGTCAACCTCCAGATTCAAATGCTCATGATGGTATTTGATAATGGGAACTCTGGCCTGCAGAATCCGACGAACATGACAGACACCAGGGAGAAACAGATGCAATAGATCGCCAATTGATTCCATTTGTCGCTGTGTTTGCGAACGGCCATTACTCAGATTCTCTTTCAGATGATAAATCAAACGGGAGGGTTCAGTTTGCTGATGATTTTTGGCTCCCCTTTCCTTATCGAAGCGCAGGATCAAATCCAGATCGCAGCCCATTTTGCCAAAACCATTAACTGATGAACCGAATGGCACTGCCTGGGCTGAGGGAAACATGCCAGAAATGGACTGCTGGATTTGTAGAGCAGCCAGAAACCGCATCCGCACTCCCAAATCATTGAGTTGGGAATTTTGATGGAGTTCAACGATTTGACGGTCAATATTCTCTGCTTTTCTAAGCAGTGAAAGTAAATTCTCTTGTCCTATGGGTCTACATCCATCGATGCTCAATAGACCTGGATGAGGCATGGTGGAGGAGGATATGCTCTCCTTCTTTTTGCCCGTCGACGCTCTGAACCATAGGAATGGCGAGCGTACTGGTGTCCCACTCATTTCATCAGTGACTCCGCCAGCATCAATCGCCGCTGAGGCCTCCTCTTCTCGAGCATATTCCAAAAGAATATAGTTGAGCTCATCATCATGTCGCAGGCAGTAGTGATGGGCATTTACGATACTTCCAAAGCGACTGCAGTAGTTATACAATTCTGGATAGGAACGCTCTGAGCTCACTTGCACCAATATGGAGCATTTGGCCTGCTGCTGCCGGTTGTCTATGAAGTCCTCGTAGTTGCATTTCGTTTCTTAAAAATTTGATCAATCTTTACTTCATGGATACAGGTTAAGAGTCGGTAGATTGAAACTCACCTGGCAATGTGCCGGTTGCTGATGTGCTGCTCGATCTCAATTTCAAGCCAAATTTACGCCCTGGGTGAAGGTTCCGCAGACGTCGCATCAAGCAAATCATGTTCAGCTATGTGTTAACTTAGGAGCCTGCCAATAGTGTTCTTATAACATTCAATTTTTCATAAAGTGTTTTAACAATTTATCCCTTTACCTCAAGCAACTGGTTCATTACGGGCAGGCAGTGTTGCTTAATCGAGTTTCCAGCTGACTGGTGATTCTAGTTCCGATAATTAATCGCTAGTAAGCGCCGATAACAGAGAAATTATTGACAATTGTCAACATATCGCATACAATCGATAACTTATCAGCGCAGTGCTTAGCACTGCGATAATTATCGAACAGTCATGAACAAATTTAGTTAGCGTATCGCGGAAAGGTTTGACTTTTTGGCTCATTAAGTTTTCTTGGCTGATGCATTTTGGAGCAAATAATTTGTCAGTTTAATGAGAAATGAAGAAAATTATTGCCTTCATCAAATTAATATGTGCTTTTAGAATGGTAAACGAAGTTCATGAAAGTAAAGTTCATAAAATATAAGTTAGAAAATTGCTTATCTCTCATAGCTTTAAGTCTGAATTATGAATATTTTGTTGATTTTGTAAACTATAAACTTCAATAACAAGACTAACAGCTAATTATACCATTACCAATTATAACATGTTTATACCATTTTCTTTTTCTAAAATTTAGTTTCCAAATGAGTAAGCAATCAATAACTTTTCTGAAATTAAAAAATTGAAAGCAGGAAACTATTTAAAGAATTTTTTTATTAACAAATAACAAAGTATAATTCATAATTCAGATGTAACAATAAACTTGAGGACTATCTATTTACATTGAAACCAAGGTTCTAACAGTCCAGATATAACTACTTCATAGAACGTCACCTTTCTACTCAGTATCACAGCAAAGACATACTGTGCCCCCGGTGGTTTTTGTAGGGGTAATCGTAAAGCCTTTAATTGCAAAACTGGTGAATCCGATGTGGCTCCTCGCGCTTCAAACTGAGAGAAGACCACAAAGCCCTGTACTCCGCGGTAGATGAAAACGCGTATGCGGCAACAACCCTCCACAAAGGCGAGAAGAGTCTCATCCTTTATTCGCAATGCACACAGTTGACGCGTCTGCCGATCAGCTGCCAGTGATTGGAAAAGCGATCCGTTGGCATAATGCAATTGAATGTGAGCAGGAGGAGCTGTCGATGGTGTAGCCGGAGGCAAGGACTCGCCTGAGAGCAACGTTAAACGGGCGTAGAGCAAACGTGGGCGTTGGGATGATCCCACATGCATGCGTATGGTTTGAATGGGACGCCAATAGCCGCTGCCCAGTTGGTAAGTGTCCTGTCTAGTACTGGCAGATGTAGATATATCATCGCCATCATACTTATTGGCCTTTATTTCGTGCTGTAATTCTCGCAGTCTTTGAATTACATCGTGCAATTGTTTGGTATTATCCAAAGTATGATTATTATTTGCCATGAGGAGCACATCCATTAGCGTTTGTTCTAGAAGCATAATCTCATTTTCCCTTCCTTCGCCGCCCTCCTTCATCGTTCTGTATAACTCCTGCAGCACATTCCATATAAGTTGAGAACTGCGGGCAGCTAAAACTCTGGCCGGGCTGTCTGGTAAATGCAATGTTTCGGTAGGCAATTCCTTATGAAAGCCCTCCAAATCATGCATTAAATGTAGAAAATCTTCAATTAGATAATTGTCGTATAAATCGCTTTCGGGTATCATCAATTGGGTAATATTAATTTCGGTCTGTAAACGGAATATTAGATTTTTCAACAAACGTTGATGTACACGCCCAATACTTTCAGCCTTATCATCTTTGGCATCTACACGGTACTTGAAATCACTTTCAATTTTGGGTCTATGCAAATATCTAAAGGCCTGCTGATATTGCGGCTCTTCATACCGATCCCTGAGATCTTCCATTGTTTGTACAGGTAGATCGAAAGGTTCCAGTTCCATTTCGTTTTCGGTGCGCCAACTTTGCAATCGATTTAGTCCCGTACAATTCCAATTGGTCTCGTGCTCATCATCCTCTAACTCATAGCTGGTCATGAAGGTGAATTGTTCATCGGTGGATTGTATGACTTTTACATCATCAATGGGACCACTTTGAAAGGCCCCATTATGATGAAATCTTGTACCATTCCATTTGTAAATTCTCGTCCAGCATCCGACCTCATTAATCATTAGATAATATTCCTTTTGCTTTGGCTTCTCCACTGCAAATACTCGACGTATTGATGATTGATTTTTAGCCTGTCTCAAGCTAAAACTGCGCTTTAGATTTTTCAGTTGATAGGGCAGATTCAGTAGATCAAACATCTGATTAAACTGCGAACATAATTTTGTAGCTTGGCGCCGATAAAGATTATGGGGAGTTTGTTTGACCCTCAAATCTTTAACCCTCCAATTTCCAGAAATAATCTGTTGTGCTCTGCCCTGTGACCAAAGACTGTTCATATACCAGTTGGTGAAATTGAATGTATTGATGATGTAGTCGCTCTTCAAATCGGGTATATGTAACCTTCCCAGATACAATGGCGATTGTATATTAAGTTCTCTTTCATTAAGAGTGGCAACATTGCTTAAATTAAGATTAGAATTCCCATTTACAGCTGCTAATGTCTCTAGAGAGTTAGAAACATGGAGCAAGGGCAGTATTAAAGGTGTCTCCACACGTTGTTCTTTGGGAGAATTAATCTAGAAAGTAAAACTCCAATTTTTAATCTCTAAATACATTATATTATTCGGGTCTTACCATTAGAGTATTTTCGTATTCCTCCCGTAAAGATCTTTCATTGACCAAACCTTCGACCTTCATTTCACCATCTAAATATAGATCATCAATATTTAAATTCTCACTGAAATTTTGTGCCTTATTTAGGGTGACAACTTTCGATAGATCCAAGTCATTCAAATGATTTACTCTGAGAGCATTGTTATCCAAAGAACCAGTGAGAAAAGTTAAAGCAACTGTCGAATAAAAAACATAACCACTGGCCATAAATTTCTTTTGATTCAAAAAAGTTCACTTCACTTACCATCGCTCTGCCAGTCTTGGTCCACTCTGATCGTGTCCCTTAGCCAGTCGGTTACATTGCAGCCATTTAGCAGTTCGCCGGGTAAAATGAAACGCTCTGCATAAAGTTGATTCATCTGAATTGGAGCTTTAAATGAAATGGGTGCATCTATGATAATCTTATCATCCTGATCATCTAAGAATATCATATCTTTTAATAATTTGCCAACGGGAAAATTATTTATAACTTCTATGTTTGCTCCTTCAATTATATCAACGCGTCCAGTGAAAAATTGATGACTTTCTAATTTTATATTATCTTGATTTTTATAAATTAATCGATCAAAGAAGTTTCCAAGTGGCAGATGACTTTGATTTCCAAAATGACCAAGAACAATAAGTTCGTCAGTTGTGATGCGAGGTGAATGCCAGATTCCTTTCATTACAAATGAATCTAGTGTATTATTCCAGACCAAGTACTTTTCCAGTTCCTGAGGTTTCTCATGGTTTAGGTTACCCTTTAAATGCAAATCCAAAACATATAGATTGCCATTTAATTGAACATTGCCAGTGATATTTAAGGGATGTTTCGTTTGAGCCAACTGATCAAAGGAAATGCCGTTTAAGGCCTCAATTTGTAGATTTTCCACAACTTTTGTTGGTGAACTGAAACTCTTGGGGCCCTTTATAACAATTTCTTCATTCTCACGACGATAGACAATGTCATCTAGAATCTCCGGCAACATGATTCCATTATAGCTTCCTTCAATATTTAAATTCTTGGCGAAAATCGGTTGTTTTTTGCATAGCCAACGGGTTTTTAACTCATTCGGGCGATCCAACCACACGACTTCACGCTCCAATTGCGACCAGTCTAGATTGTTGAGCTTCGAGTGGATTTGTATGTCCCCACTTACAAGCATCTTTTCTACATTTAACTGACCATAGAGCACAAGTAGAGGCAACTCATCCAATTGTTGATTTAGGAACTTTAGCAAGTAATCAGCGTTGACGCCTTGAAGGTTTTCGGTGTTCAGTCCCTGGGGTAGTATTAATTCTTGAACATAGATATCATCGGAATTATGGTAACCATTTAGCAAACCCTCTCCTGTAATATCATAACCAACATCGGCTTGTTTAATCTGCAGTAAATCGAAATTAGCACTTTCAGTATAATAGTCTTCGTTGAGTGTCTGATAGTCTTTGGCCAGAAATAGATTATTCAATTTGGATATAACTTTTAAATCATGAAATTCGGGATTTACAATAAAGTTTAGATTCATTTGTGGTGAATTTATAGGTTGATCTATGAATATGCCTTCATTCATAAGTCGATCCAGTTGGACACCATCATAGGTTTTATTTTCCGCTAATCTCAATTGATAAAAGTAGACGTGGGCATTGAGATGAGTTAAATTCCTTAGTATCTGTTCTGTATTTTTCGTTACAAAATCTTCCAATGGTATCTCACTCAATCTACCATCTTCCACATGTGAATCTATTGGTAAGTTCAATTGCTCTGTTTCCTTTAAACTTGGTATGATGAGCTCATGTTTGGGATCATCTGGGCGCTGCACCAAGTCCCCAAATAACGAATCGAAATTTTCGTTATCTAAAGTTTCTCTTATATGGACTGGTCCCTGGACTATTAACTCATTAAAATAGCAGGCAGAATCAATTTGATGGCTTTCTCTTAATGTGGGATTCAAGGGAATTTCTTCATTTCCCTGAGCTCTGCCTTTCACTTCCATTTCTTCAGAGACCTCGAGTTGGGTGAATGTTATGGTGCCGGGCCAATCCTGATCATCACTTAAGGTTATGGCGTCTAAGGGATCGATGCCATTTATGGTTCCCGAAGTATCCATTGAGTTGACAGCTTCAAATGGAATTAAGTTATTATTTTTTTAACACCGAAAATTTAATTTAGTTCCTTTCTTACATAAAGTTTGGGTGAACTCCTTGGGGGCTTGTATTATGGTAGTGCTGTTACCCTGAGACCACAGATAATCATCGGGGAAACTCAACTCATTCAGGGATGTAAGATGCAATGAATCCTCAAATATAATAGGCTTGAATATGGAATATTGTCAGAGATATAATTAAAACATTAATAATTCTTCATACGTTACCCCTTCAACCTCCAATTCATCTAGTTGAAGCGGTTGATCTCTCCATACCACATCTTGAGCAATGAACTTTTGCCATGACTGACCATTAATATATTCAAATTCCAAATCATTGTCCAAAACTAGAGACTCCTTTTTGCCCATTTCCTTGCCCTCGAATATTTCCAACAATTCAAAGTTCTCAACATTGAGAGAACCTTGGGGAAATTGTAAAGTTGCATTTTGTATATAAAAGTTTTCTTGATTTAATTGCTTTAGGAACAATTCCTCAACTTCCACAGCATCAAAGTCCAAGGATTCATAATGAAATCGAAATAGATCAACAGGTATTTGTCGTTTGCCACGTTTCGGTTGTTGATCAACAATTTCACGCTCCAATGCTTTGATGTCCTCCAGAAGATGAAGTAAATTCAATTTGCTATCCTCTTGCGGAGACCAGGTCATGTCATTCACGAGAAGCTGTTTTATTTGGGCATTGCCATCATTGATCACTTCCGGAGCAAAGATTTCGTCAAAACTTTCAAAGTTTCCAGTTGATGGCAAAAGAAGTTTCTCGCTTAGTTCTTGCAAGTTGTCCTCTTCCTTTACCCATTGCTGCATGAATTCATATATCTCCTGGAGATCATGCAATTCTGAATTTCTGGGCAATAGCTCAGTTTGCAAATGAAATACACCAGTTGGAGCTGGGTTTTGTCGTGGCACCAATAACAATTGTTGTCCCATGAAAAGTGCTCCCCTGAGACCCTCTATACGCCTGTCATCTATAATACACTGAAGCCCATAACTAATGTGGTTCATCACATGACAGGGCGGTGGCAGACTCGCCTCGAATGCCTCACCGTTCCATATGACCAGATCGATAACGACCAAAAAGTGAGGATCAAAATCCACACGATGCTGGATGAGCAACAAAAGGTCATCCCGATAACTACGTATCGGAAGAGGTAAATAGGATTCGACTAGACCAAAATTCTGACCCAAAATTGTGCGTGGTAGGAATTTTCCTTGATCGTAGTAAACAATTTTAGGAAGTGTCCCGCCCAGGGCTAAATAGCTGCGTCCACCCATTTGAAAGCTAGTTATATCAATCAAATTCTCTGCCTCAATTCTTTCACTAAAACGAAAGTTAAGAAAATCATTTCCCAAATTATGCAGATAAATAAGTACCTCATCAGAGTGACCTAGAGCTAAGCATAAGTCACGTCCTGTATCCAGAAGGCTCATTGCTGTAATATCCTTTCTCATTTGCATGTGCTGAATAATTCCAAATTCTTGGGTTTCCAAGTCAATACTAAATATATTCAACGATTGATTATGATTGGAGATAAGATAGGTTCCTCTATCCACTGCAAATAAACGAAACCTTTCAATCTCATAGCCCATGGGCCAAAGCCAAAAACTCTTCAAACCGCCCTCCTCGCCCTCCAATCTAAGCCAAATTATATTTTTCTCACTCGCAATCAAAAGAAACCAATCAAAACTTTCCATAGCATGGATAGATCCGGGCAATTGCACAATCTGTAGGATCGTGAAATCCTCTCGATAGATTACCATATCGTTAATTCTTCTACCCAGGATATAGTTACTGCCATTGTGTCTCAATTGTAGATATTGTATTATACCCAATTCCAAATTGATATTGAAATTTTCTTCAACGCCTTTTAGAATTAGCATTTCACGAGTTCTTCTTTTCGATAGTTCCAGAAGTTGCAATTTCTCCAAATCGAGTTCCATATGAAATGAAGAGTCGACAACATTAGGTTCACCCTTTTGATCCGGAATCGGTTCAAGACTGGCGCCTAGCATTTCATCTTGAATACTGCCAACGTTGCCAACGGATGCTTTTTTATCTTGCTGGGCCTTGACTTGAGCATCAAGTGCCTCTACCTCCTTGGTATTACCTTGGGTGGCTACCGCTTGTTGGATTTCTTGACGCCAGGCAGCAGCTGATCGTAAATTCGCATCATTGACAATTACCTTAGACCCTTGAGAGCCTGACGCTGGACTATGCTTAGTCCATCCTGGTTGTACTACGACGCCTTCCTGTGGGCGGTAAAATTAGTTTGATTTTCATTTTATGGCCGGCGTGTAATTTACCCGTTCAGTATCACCTGCCAGTTTCACATTCAGTTCGCTTCTTAATTTTGCTATTTCCTTTAACTGCTGAGCTGTGGGAGTGGCTGTGCGGCATATAGCAATCGGAAAGCATCCATACAGAAGTATTATAACTACTAAAAATAGTAGTCGCCTTGGCATATTCCCTCTTTCCTATCCAATTTTGTCAAATTCAAAAACAAAAAAGTGCAACACGTGAAACGACACAACAGAAACTTGATTTACCGTTGCAATTTTTTTAAATTTCAGTTTTTAGTTGCATGTTAATTAGCAGACTCAAAATTGTGCAACAACGGTCAATGCTATCGAGCAGACTCAAAAACGAGCAAAAACACTTTATCCCAGTATTTAAGCCAGTATTTCTCGTTGGCTCCCACTATTTGATGCAGTATTTTAACAGATGAAAAGAGATATGTTAAAAAGCAAAAGTCTGTTAAAGAGCGAAGTCTGTTTATTGTTTGTTTTTTTTTGTCGAAATATTAATAAACTATTATTAATAAAAAATAATAAAAATCGAACGCCAAGCGTACAGGTTTCACAACAAGAGCGGGATTATTTTCTTCTGTGAATTTGTATACGTGTGTGTTTTGTGTGTGTGTGTGTGTGTGCGAGTGTAAACAGAAGTGACGTTTGCAGCTATAAAAAAAGGCAAAAGAAAATAGAAAAAAGTTGAAGTTTGTTTCGCCTTCACTCCCCTCTTCCCATTTCTCGTTTAGTCTGTGTCCAAATTTTTTGTGTCAAAATTGGCAAATGCTTTTTGGCCAAAAACAATAAGCAGCCAGCCAACACACCCAAAAAAGAATTTCATGCATTTCCAATAAGAATTGAAGTTAATTTGTTGCTGCTGCTGCCGCTGCTGCAGCAGCAAAAGAGCGGCGAAGCACAGGCAGACGCAGGTGAGTTGTACAATATTTCGTCTTTTTTCTTCTATGATTTTTTTATTAGTTTCAGACAAGACAAACTTTCTTTTACGTTAGTATGTGTGTGTGTGTGTGCGTGTACATGAGTGACTGAATGTGTGTGTGTGAGGCAAGTTTGAACAAAAAAAAGAGTGATTTTTTAACAAATTAACGAACGCCGTTCATTTCTCTAATAAGAAAGAAAATCAAGCAGCAATATATATGTATATACATAAATATAACTTTAATTTTTTTCTTTGCTGCAATTTCTTCTTGTTGATGATGTTGCTGGCATTAATAAAATTAACTACGCTTGCTTGCTCTTAACAGCATTCATCAGTCATCTTTATTTTCATCATCATCATCATTCAAAGTTTCTCATTTTATATTCGCAATTTAGTTTTGCCGACCATGCCCTGCCCTTACTAATCATCCCACCACCCTCGCACCCTTCACTTCATGTCACCACCACCCCCACCAATTTTTTTCCTTCCCTTACTTGTCCTGTCAGCTGCTGTGTTGTTGTTGTAACCTTGTCTTTTACATCTCTCTCTTTCTCTCCCTCTCTCTGTCAAAAACTACCCACTTTTCACCTCTTCTTACTCACTCTCCTCGATGGCTCTGCCTTTCCAGATCTATCTATCTCGCTCTATCTATCTTTATTATTGTGTAGGTCTGCGCTTGCGCGTTGCCACTTTTGAGGGCAGACGACACCTTGCATATAGTGTTGCCATCTAGTTGTTCTCATTCCCATTCTAGTTGGAGTTTTTTTTTTAAGTTATTTATTTTTGTTCTGCCTACACACGCACACATATATTTAAATATGTACATACATATATGTACGTTTGTACGTACAGACAACAACCATTTACATAAATTGTTTGCGTTTTTTATATCATTGTTTTCATATGCTTTCATATTTAAATCAAAAGCTCATGGAGCAGAAAGTCATCATGTTAATTAGTATTAGCGGGCGAGGTGAGAGGACAAATGCCATCATCGGAAGGGGTTTGGCATTCAACAGAGGCAGAAAGAGAGAGAGAAATATATTGAGGCAACGTCACATGGACAATGAGACACGCGACAGATGATTAATCCTTTTAAAGTCGTTATGGACACGGTGTTAGGTTATTTTAACCATCCCTCTGTTAAAATACCCTAACAACCAACACTAATTTTTAGAAAGTATAAATATATTCTTAAATGAGGGTATCTTCAAGTCAATACGTGGCTTGTGGTTGAGCCCTATCCACAGGTCTGTGCCAGTTTCGCTTGCTCTAAGTAAATGTTTTGTCTTTTTGCTGGTTTTTCAATTATCTGTTCAAGTGTTTTGATGTTTTTTTTTTTATTTTCTTTTTGTTGTTTCTCACACAATATATGTATGTACATATGTATGTACATGTGTATTGTTTTGCTTTTTATTTGCATTATTTTATGATATTTGACGGCCTTCATAAAAAGCCGCAAAAATACGTTTGTATCTCCATACATTCATATGTATGTCAAAAATATATATACAAAAAACATGATCAAATTATAATATCCCCACGGCAACAGTGCTGCCAGATGTTTTGCTGATGTATAATTGCTAAATATATATATTTAATAATACATATATTTGCTTTATCGTGAAAGATTATTATACTTAAACATGTTCAATTTGGCTAAATTTCGCTCAAACACAGAACACAGCAGTAAATCAAACTGAAAAACATATAGACTTTTATATATTTTATTTTAAAGATAATAATTAAATCCGATTTATATAAAGTCTCAAAGTTTGTCCAATTGACAGAGCTCCTCTCAGGTATGGCTAAAATCGTTTGCTTATTCCCTCATATTTCCCGGTTCCCCAATCCTATGTATATTTGCATACCCTACCCTATTTTATTATGTTGTAGTTCAGTCACAACTCTTGTAATGTAAGAAAAAAACAAATCGGTTATATAAAATAATACAAAATATGAACAGACAATAGGATACTAATACACACATACATAAATACATATGTATGTATGTATCTATGTTTGGATGTACTTTCATTCATACAAAAATTTTGGTATGATGAGATGGCAATCTAAATCCAACTTCATCGTGTGCCAATTCCTTGTATCTCGAATCTCTTGCTACGTGTCGGAATGAATATGCTCTTTTGATTGTTGTTGCCGCCAACGCCGCCGCCGCCGCCGCCGCCGCCGCCGTCGACTCTGCCGCTACCTTTAACTATTGTTTTGCAATCGTTCAACACTCCAATTGCATTGCGATTTTGTGCCACATTTGTATACCCTATCCTACACTCGCGTCGTCTCGCCATGATAATCGAAATCATTTTTCTCTTTGCAAATTATCAGACAAAACGTTTCGTTCATTTATTTTTTGGCCCCTTTCGAATATTGCGGGTTAAATTTTAGATTATATAACTTTCCATAAGCTGGCTCACATTTTTTGGTCTTCATTTTGCATTTACTGTATTTACTTGTGTCTGTTTGTGTAGATTTTTGTTGTGTCTGTGTAATTTAAAGCGTTTTTTTACTTACTAAAATATAAATAAAAGCTTAATGTTTAAAAAATAAATGCCAGAGAGCAACAATTTAAAAACCGAGCAGTTGGCAAAGGAAATAAAGTCAAAGATACAGTGACATATGTTTTGATGGACTGTGATAGAAAAGGTTTGCAAATATTATGATGATGCTAGAAATATATATTAATTATTTAAAGTATTTTAAATAAGCACAAATCACAAGAGTGCCTCGATTCTAATTCTTCCATACCAAAACATAAAAAACAAAGTTAGATTCATAATTATACCGCAAAAACAGATATCGAGCGAAGCTCAGACATTAAAAAATTTCCATTTGGAATTTATACCTAATGGTAATAGTTCTTGCCAAAATTTTACGTCAATGGGCCTATGAGGGCTTGAGATTGAGATTGACTCAAAACAAGTTTCGATAAAAATATTAAATCAGGACCCATGAATTGTCAGGACACTCAAAAGCCTAGCTAGAGGACACTAGCTATGGTATATCTCTCTATTTTTTCTCTGTATTTGCTTTCTTCGAAATAAGAAATAAAATATTTTCGATTCTAGACTAGAAAAGGCTCTTAAGATCTACTTGACTTGAAAAAGATTTATTTGGCACCATGGAAAACTTTGAATATATTGAGTTTCATAATTTTCATTTTCCGATTGTATTTTTGTCTAGTTTTATTGAAAGTGTTGTAATTTCACGTGAGTGTGTGTGTTTAGCTCATTTCCACATATGTAGTTTGTAGTTGTAGTTTGTTCCGCCCCCTTACATATTTGTTATACATATCTCCACCCACCCACTTTTCCACTCTCTCGTTTTTCCGCTCTTGTCTGTCTGTTTGTCTATCTGCAATTTGGGGCGATAAAGTTTCATTGTTTTGTTTTGTTGTGTGTATTTTTTTTTCGTACTAAAAAAGAAACTTGAAATGAAAACAAAGCGTGCGTCGTGCTGATTGACCGAATCGACAAGCCGCCAGCCATAGCTATCGCATCTTGGTCTTGCGCGCTTCTCTCTACTCTTCTATTTTGTGTGTTTCAACTTTATCAATGCACACGGCCCTATCAGAGAGTGGAAACACACTCACACACACACACACAGTACACCAAATATGTATTCGAGGCGCACATCAAGTAATTGTGATTTCCTATTCGTCTTACTAATATGTAACTTGAAAATGCATTTACAGAATGTTTCTAAATGCATTTCACAATTAGGCAAAATTGTCTTTAATGTGTGTGTTTGTGTGTGTGGTGATGGGTGACGTCAATTAGTCGTGACTCACGCGTTCATCTCTCTCTCTCCCTCTCTGTACAGGAGGGCAAACAGTTTTTGATGGCTTAAATTACATTGTGTGTGCGAAACCATGCTAGCCAGTCCCAAAGACTGTCGACCAGTGGCCAATTTTTGTCTCCCAACGAGGCCCAATGGATGCCACACCCGAATAGATTTGCTCACTATGCACATTTTGAAAGATATATTCGGTTTGGTTTGAGACACCCGGTTAGTTCTTATGATCATCGTTTCAGTAAATATATGTTTAAAACACGTATCAAGTGGTTCAACCTTGCATTAGGGGAAGGGGGGCAGTGTGTGTCTTACGTGTGTGTGAGTCAAATCTTCAAAACGCGCGTGTAAATGATGCACTATTCATCTTGAACATAAGAAAGAATCAACAGAGAAAGTGCCACCAGCAGAGTGTGAGAGAGTGGTGGAGAAAAGTGAGGCGGAGGAGGAGGAGGGTAAACCACTGGGCAGTATTAGTAGCAGCAGGTTTCTGACTAATCCAAAAGCGGCTAGGAACCAACCGCACCATTCCAAACAACCAGATGGACGGCAATGCACACACACACACACACACACACAGAAATACACAAGCAACCAATGTGTATATATATTTTTTTTTGTTAAAAATAAGCACAAACCGCCAACCAAACACGAAAAAAAAACACAAAAAACAAAATCAAACCAAACCACATAACGTTATTTTAGGCCTGTTCCCGTTTTCGATTAATCCGTTTGTTGTTTATTTGTAAAAGAATTGAAAGATGTGTGTTATTGACTTTTAGAATAAAAATCCATGAATCTATCTATTGGAACTATATACCTAAATGTCACGGTAATATCGGATTAGTGGGAAATAAACCTTCAATGGCAATGCAAAGTTAATTGTGAATTAAACTTATTAAAATGGCATTTTGAGCCCATTTGCCAGTGTGTTTGTAATGAAACCATTAGGCAACTAACCAACCAACCAAACAACCAACCAAACAACCAACCTGCCATCCATCCCCAGTTGGCTTTGCTTTACCTTTTTTTGATACCACTTCATTTTTGAGTCTATTAGGAAAGAGAAAAATCTGTGCAATGAAAAAAATGAAAAAAATTCTAATACGTTTTCATATTGAAACGGTTACACATTGTTCTTAATAAAACTCTTGGACTTTGTTTCAAAATTATGTGATTATATATTATATATACTAAAATTTGCTTTGTCTAATATAGCCAACTTAGTTGTAGTTTAATGGGTAAAATGGCTTTGTATATAAATAGCGTGCGGGGCTGGCAAGAAAAACCTTTTATGAATGAATCAGACTGGAAATAGTGCATACTTTTGGATTTTATCTATGTGCATGCAACTTGTATATACATGCACAAACTGCATGTGTGTGTGTGTCTGTGGCAAAAGTATCTGCACTTGTAGACACTAAAATATACAAGTGTTGTTTGTGAAGATTCTTTTGACATTTGCTTAATTCCTGTTGAACCAAATCAAAATTCTATTCACTATGGGAAACATAATCCAATGTTTTCCACTTTAATATAAAATATAAAAGTTATTGTATATTAAAGACAACTGTTTTAGTGTTGGCGCGAAACATTGTTGGCAACCTTTTGTTTAAAAAACAAAACAAAAAGGTAACAAATAATCTCAAGGTAAGGTCATCAAAAACTGAACAGTTTTGCTCATGTTCTGTGGAGTATTTCTTTAGTATAGCCACTAGTATTAGCAAAGTTTAATTAAACAAAAATACATGCATACGATTTAAAACCAACAAGCAAAAGCAATTAAAACTCGAGTTTTACGTAAGTATTAAAACTCAAGTTTTTTAAGACAATTTGATATTCCTAGAAGAATATTAAAGCTACATTTTTTTACACCTAGCAAAATAGTCTTAGTTGGTTCTTATGCTTTAAAGTGTGTTTTGGTATTCGTATATGTAGAAGAATAGTTTTTTACCTATAAAAAAAGACTTATGCCAATTCAATATTTATTTATGCAGCGCCCATTAAGCCTAAAAGTAGGCAATTATTTTTCGGAACTTACCTTCCAGAGCTCTGTTAAGCGGCTGTTAATTTTAACAGATGTGAATTTGTTATCCACTTTTATGGAGGGAATTACCGACTAAGATGATTTCTATAAAGATTTTACACTTTAACTTCTGCAACACCAGGTCAGGACTGATAAACTTAACCCAAATTGGTTCTTAAATTGAAAACATTTACTCTTAGCTTAGTAACAATATTTTTTATAGATTAAAAGATAAACTTCAATCCTATGTCTTAACATTCGCAAAGAAAAAACTCGGGCACTAATCAAAGCCATAAATAATAGGATGAAATAGATAATTACGAATAAGCTTGCCCCTAAACACTTTATAAAAACAAATATCTCGATAAATATTTTGAATTTTTGTGCAAATGAATAATCAGTATTTATTTTTCATATAAAGAAAATAACTTTTAAAATCTACAACATTCAAACTGATCTCTGATGCAACTTTAGTTTGTTGGTTATATTTCATTTAGCCTTGGCTTTTATCGATTTATAACTGTTGCCTTTGCTTGCCAAGATTGTAAATATATTTCACTATCAATGATAATCTTTTATTATGCCTGGATTTCAGCATAATATGAAAGAACAAATAATACATGTATTTATCTACACAAATGTACATCTATATACATGCATATTTTCAAGTATGGAAAGCTCCATTCCCATTTATATTCCTATTCATATTTTCGTAAATAATCCGCTTTGACTAAACTAGTTAGCTTAAGACATTTATGAATTCCACTTGTGGACATCGTCCAAAGGCCCCTAGCACCAGCTGATACTTTCAGTATATATAGGTTATATATATAGCTAACGTTTCGACTGATAAAGATCAGGCAGCTTGCAACCGGATGGGCTGTAAATTGCCAAGCGTCGTTCGGGCCGGCTGGCTGACTGGCTGAATGGATGGTTGGTGGCCTAGTGATTACCTTTAAGAAACTCTATCGAAATTGTTATCGTAATCGCAATCAGTTAAAATCGCATCAGACGTAAGAATGAGTGTGAGGTAAAAACAGCTTTTTATTGTTTGTTTGTGTATCCGTGTCTGTGTGTGTGGTCTTAAAATATATAAAAATTAACAATAGGCAAACCAAAAGAATTAAATTCTTAACCTTAACTGATTAGAGTTCTGGTGGGATTCGATTTATTCGCCATTTGTGGTCATAACCTTGATCATGCCCGGAAATACCTCAGCCTGAATGGGTCCATAGTCCACTCGCTCACCATCGACCGTAAGAATGCCCTGGTTGCCACTCGGTTCAATGCGAAAAGCTTCCACGGCCACCACCTGTATGTAGGGATCATTATTGGTCTCGGGTAAATGAGTGCCACTGTTCATGCTGAGTAGAAAATTAAGTAACTGCGGTCGACCGACCCCCGCCCGTATAATGACCAAATAGATTAGGCCATCGTTGAGTCGTGAGTCGGGGGCAAAGAAGCAATCGGATGCCAAATGTGTTGTGTATGCTGCATGAACCATTACGAACTCCCCTTCCTCAGATATCCAACCATCTGCTGAAGGTAGAGGCAATTGTAGTCCCGGCATTGTGCCAGTGGGCACTAGTTCAGCGAACTCGGCATTGGCATCTTCGATCTTTTGGGCCACACTCAAACGGCTGCGATTCGAGCGAGTACTTTGTCCTCCCACCGAGTAGTAGGCAGTTCGTCGTGATACTGCCGAGTGCCAACTATCGGCATGCTGGCGATAAATTGATCGATTTAGGGACATAACATCGGAAAATTCATCGTCAACGGCATTCCTGGCGATCGTTTCATTATCAGCAGCAGCAGTAGCAGCATCATCATCATCATCGGGGATATCCTTAAATTCGGGCGAATTAATGGGCAGCGAGAGACGTTGCGATGCTAATCGATTGGATTCATCGATTTGTTGTTGTTGTGTTATCGGCGCCGATGTTTCCTCTCGTAACTCGACGTTTTGTGTCTTTGGTGGTGCTGGTGGCTCCGCTTCAGTTGATGATTTGGCTTCAGTTGACTTTCCCTCCGTTTTACCCAATTTATAATACAGTTTGCCCTTGTAACTTCTCAATGTGATTAATCGTCTGATGGCCCACAATGTAAACCGTTGGGCACCAATCGAACGCAAGCGTTCGCTTTCGATGTCGATATCAGCAATCAAGCCCCAGCCAACCGACAAAAACGAATACATCACGTAATGCTTGTCCCGCCGTGACAATTCCACACGAACCACATCCATGGGCGTAGATTTGCCGGCCACACAGGTAAGAGTAGCATGCAGAATGGGCTTTGGTTCGTACGGCTCATTGCAATGATGGGCCACACTCTTGGCCAGACCGTTGCCCGAACCGCACGGTATGATGCCCAGTGGCAATTCGCGACACACTCGCCGCCAATCCATGCGCTCCATCAGACCATTGAGCACCTCATAGAAGAGGCCATCGCCGGAGGCAACCACAATGCCGGAATAACGTTCAAGCAGATTTTTGTTGGTCCTCACAAATTCCTGAGCATAGTTCGGATGTGTTGTGATCTGCAAGTCGTATTGCGCCTCCGCTTCACGCAATAGTGGGGCCACCTGTTTCTGGAACAGTTCGCGTCCCTTGCCTGATCCCGACTTGGGATTGAGTAAGATTAGCAGCTGTTTCTCCCCACTATTCCCACTCCTTTGCAATTTATGCTGACGTATTGTATGATGCCAAAGTTCGGCTGTGCGCAAATTCTCGGCAAAGTCATTGCTTGAGCGAAAACGTAAAATGCGCAATGTCTGGACACGACGCAGTGGCTTCTCCTTCTTCAGGTACGCATAGATGTATAGAAAGGCGCTGTTATCCTTGCCCGTGCCTGCCGCTTGTGGCTGCTCATCCTCCGGTTCGGGTACATTGGCATTGGGATTCTTGCACGAGCTTAAACCGCCGCGGGCACGTTTCTTCAAACGTGAACCATAACGGGAACCGATAATATCATCAATACGTATTAACTGCTCATTAATGTGATCATCCTGTTCGGTCTGGCGACGCAAATAGACACCTTCCGGACATAGTTTCACCTGGATGCGTATGCTCTGTTTGCGTCGATTGTTTTCCACAAAGAAGATTTCGCTAAGCTCTTGCAAGGGTTGATCCTGTGACTGCGACTCTGACTGTGTTGCCTGTGTTGATTCCATATCCTTGCCAATGGGTTGGGGCACAACAGTTGGGACTGTAGCTTTACCTGTTGCCTGATTGCTACTTGTCGTACTGGCCGTCATAACGAACGAACGAACAAACAAACACACAACGCACACAAACTAATTCGACGTCGAATTCGAACTAGTTTTCGTTTCTCGTTTGCAAATTTTCCACGACCTTGTCTTTCTCTTTGATGTGTTACTTTTTTTTTTAACTTGTTGGTGTGCAAACAAAAAATTTAATAAATTCAAACAAAACAAAAAACCAAAAAAAAAAGCTAAAACAAGATTTAATGGGCGCCCACGGTCCGCAGTGTTTTTTTTTCGTATATATTTGTTTGTTTTTTTTCTTCCTCTTTTTTTATTGTGTCTTCTTTCTTTCTTTGGGGGGTTTCTCTCTCCTTTGTTATTGTTGTTGTTGTTCGTTATGGTTATTTATTTACTTTTATTGCAGTTAATTGTATTGCATGCGACTCGCTTGACTCGACATTTCGTACTGAGACGAGCGACCAGCTAAAGTGAACTAACCTTATTTTCAATCGAGATTTGACTGGCTGATACACACACACACACACACACCCACACATATGCACTTACACCGACGGCAAAAACACAATCGTGTGTTAGTGTCGAAATCTAATCAACACGTATCGTATCGATGATATATTATAGTCAGGCTCTTCATATCTTTGTCGGTCGTTTGGTCGGTTTGGTCTATTTCGTTAACTCTTTGACTGGTTAAATTCATTTTCGAAAATTTTCCTTGATTTTGCAAATTTTTTTTGTTACATATACATATGAATAATAAGGGGGGTGTATACACCTACATACACACACACACACACATCTACATATTGTGACTTTGAACTGAAACTGTTGTATAGTAGTCCAAAGGGAGAGGGTATACCTGGGAATTATCGTCACGGATGAGATGTTGCACAAACTGATATCCCGTGTAAAGTCAAATATTAACAAACGTATACATTTGAAATATATGTAGAGAGAGAGAGAGAGAGTAAAAATATATCAATTTAATATAATTAGACTTAAAAAATACACTTTAAAGTTTCAACATTATTAAATAAACAAATTCAATAAGGAAATTTCTTAAATATAAAAGTGTTGCAAAAAAGGGAAAAGAATAATGCACTCATAGGAATATCGTCTCTTCTATTAAAGTCGCCAAAATGTATGTAAAACAAGCAGAAAGATATGTATTTATATATATTTTTGTCACCATCAACAGTCGACTCGATCCATCCGTCTGTCCGTCCGTATATGCACTTTGATTTCGGACACTTTAAAAGCTAGAGCTACCAAATTTAGTATATAGACTCGTGTGGGATCGTACATAGATAGATAGATGGAGTTTATTTAAAGTTTTTAACACGCCCACATTTATTAGCATATTGATTTTTTGTTGTCCTATCTATCAATATACAGCATTACATTAAAATCGGACTGAAAATAGCCAATTTATGTGGGTGGGCCAAAAGGACGGAGTTCGTTACAAGCACTAATGGGCTTCTAGCAAGTGTGAGCAAAATAGCATATAAATATAATTTAATATAAACACATTTGGTTGTATAAATTTAAAACAGTTGTTTTACTTGATGCATGGTGCACTGAAATTGGAGAAACGACTTACTCACTTCATCTTGTAAGCACATATAGAATAATAAAATCATTTTGAAATATATAAAAAACATTTGACACATTAAAAAGTATAAAAACAATTTTTGTATATTCAATATTTCGCATAGAATACTCCCAATTTGTAAACGAGTTCTTCAATATTAAGGACTATTTCCGGTTTTTTGCTTTCGTTGTCAACTAAAATTTCTCTTTTAGTTTCATTATTAGACTTATTAATTCAAAAATGATTCGAAATTAAACCAATGTAAGTTTAAAAAGGCTTTGAACATCAAAACAGATTCAAATTTATATATTTTTTTGAAAACCCATTACAAACAAACGACCCATTGACAGGGTATTACGACAACTTAACATGAATTTGCAACTCAATTAAATTAGTGCTTTCCCTTTTCATCTTACTTGTTTGTCTTTTTCTCTCGCTCGCTCTTTCTGTCTTCATTCATGGGTTCCGTTTATTAATGGATAGCGGGTCCTAGGTACAAACCGACGACAGGTCATCCATCATGGATGGGTGGCTCAGATTTGGGTTTCCTACGTATGCGGCGATGTCTATCCGTCTGTACATGCGATTTTCGTGAATCACACAATTCCATGGTCGGTCGGAATAGATTCGTCGACATTATGTAGGTGTAAACGGCTCTCTATGGATGGCTGATGATGGTTATCCGAAAGTGTTTTCGTCAGCTATTATTATTATTGTTCATTTTGGTATTTTGTGACTTTTATTTTTACCCTACCTCCAAGCATATTGATGTGATAAGCTAACTTTTCGATTGAATTTTTCATTAAAAAGTGAATTGCGAAAAGACTGATTAAACAAGTTGGTGACAATGTTTAAAATTAATAATATAAATTGATATATACATACATACTCATATATATGTAGGTATATATATATATGTATTTATTTATATCGGTCAACGTCAATATATTATTACTAACAATTAGTTGTACATAAAGGCGTATTTGTTTTCTCTCTTTGAGTCACATTAAATGATGATGATTCAAATGTTTTACACGCATTCTAATGATATTTATTTGGCTAGAAACATGTGTATGTACATACTCATATGTGTGGGTGCCTACTTATCTCGACTCATTAGCCTTTAGTGGTGCTTAGTTAAGGTGAAGAACATTTGGCCCTCCTCATTTATCGCCGACAATGCGTATACGTACAAGAGGCACTCAAGTGGCACAGCGGGCGGCGCATTTTGCATTTTCGTTTTGCAAAACTTATTTTTCCTGACCTACCTACTCTTTCTTCCTTCGATTTGAAACTTATCAAACAACTCTCGTTCCCTTTTCGAAGCAAATTAATTAAATATTAAAGAGATCTCGCTCTCTCATACGTATCATAAAAATTAACTTGCATTATATATATATGTATAGATAGATAGTAGGTAGACAGCAATGATTGACAGAGAGACAAAGCTCCTCTCTCTCTTTCGCTTTCTCTTTCTCTCTCAGACAAATAGTAAATAGATTAGACAGACAGTTGTCTAATTGATAATAGCCCACATTGGGCGTATGTACATGGTCAACTTTTTTTGTGTTCCTGTTTATTGTATTTTGGCCAGAGAGGGGAGATGTCAGAATTTCTTGTTATTTTGTCCAATCACTAGTTATTCTGTCGATCAAACGAGTTTTTAAAAATTGCGGTTTCTGGGTCGTATTATAATTATGCGTTAACTGCTTAAAGACCACGCTAAGGCGTTGCATCTAATTAGATTTTCAAAAAATCAATTTTCGTCGTCTGAGCAAATTTTGCACGATTGAAAGCCGACAAACTGAGATTTCTAAGAAACAGCTCAATCGATTAACCCTCTGGAAACGAACAAATGAGAACAAATTAACCCAAATTAATTTCTCAATGATTAAAAAAAATGTCAGTAATAAGAAATAAATTGATCCTGAGTTTGAAATACCCTGAAATACTCTATGAAATAATTCATTTAAAAGTGTTTTCAAGAAAAATGTTTGAAAACCCTCTATCCTTGAGGTCTCCCAATTATAAGTGACCCCTAAATGATTGGTCAATTGACCAACTTTCTGGTTCTGTTTCCTTGAATCCGCACATTTCGTTAGCTAGACGCGTCCTTAGACAATCGAAATGCCTTGACACCATTTGTGAATGAATCTGATATTGATAAGTAATTTTGATGAATTATTGATGAAAGAGAAAAAGAGTCCACATTATCTTTTTATTTTTTTTTTTGTTTCGTTTGGGGGGTATTAACTATATATGTATGTATACATTGACAGGTTGAACTCGCTGTGCAAGAACAACAGTTAATGTTAAGCCGTTGGGGCTTTTGTTTTCGCTTTTATCCATGAATTTTAGTAGGGCGCACGAATAACAAATAATAACCGAGAACTCCGCCAGAACCAGGCGGGCAAACAACAGAACTCACACACCGGCAACTGGGTGTACTTACCTACCTACTCTCATTCACTCTTATTGACTTAACCATGTGGCACACACACACACACACACCCACACACACATACAACACTTTCCTATTATGCGGAAAGTGAGCAAACAAATTGTGGAAGTACAAGTTGTGAGTTCAGTATCAGTGAACGGGAAATGGAACAGAGTTAATCAGTCTGTGAAGCTCCAGTAACTGGGCTTAAGTTGTCTTCGTCTATATCGTTATCGTTACCATAAATGTGTCTAGTCGTTCTAATACATCTATACATCTTTGTCTCCCTTTTTTTTTTGCAGCGTGTTGCATTAATTAAGAAAATGAACATCTAAGACGCAGTGTTATGCTGAGGCAGCAACATCAAAATTTGCGGCATTCAGGCATGTGGCGGTGTTAAGACCAATTAGCAAAATTAAAACCAAGACCAACAACTCAAACACACATTCCAATATCAGCGAGTACAACAACAACAACAATAGACACTAGCGAATAAATTGGTGTACAAGAGAGAGACAAAGAGACAAACAACGAGAACGCCGTCGAGACAGAGGAGAGTGTGTGAAAAAGATTATTGCCAGGTGAGATCGTTTGTCAGCAATGACACTGATCACAACTGCCTCAACACCGGAGAGTAACACGAAAATGGAAGTTAAGGGCGTTCCAGGTGAAGAGAATCTGCCCACTTCTGAAATGGATCTACTAGCTAAACTGGAGGCGGCCAATAAGCTCATTGAGAGCGATGCCAAGAGTCTGAATTCGTTACATTCAACGCACAGTCGCAAGAATTCCGATACGAGTCAAATAAGTTTGACATCGAGTAAGTGTTTAACAAAGTAACGAGTATCGAGTAGTTTCATATTATTCTCTTCTCCACCACCCCCTTTCAACTAGGTGGCAACTCTGTTGCCGAGGAGGACATCTGGACCCAATGGGCCACCATATTAAATGACTGGGAAGGCGCTCTAAAGCGTAAAAATCCCTGCGTTCGCGAACTCGTACGACGCGGCATTCCCCATCATTTTCGTGCAATCGTCTGGCAACAATTGAGTGCGGCCGCCGATGCCGATAAGAAGCAATATGCCGAATATATCAAAGCCACATCGGCCTGCGAGAAGGTGATAAGGCGTGACATCGCTCGCACTTATCCCGAGGTTGATTTCTTCAAGGAGAAGGACGGACCTGGTCAGGAAGCTCTCTTCAATGTGATCAAAGCGTATTCGCTCCATGATCGCGAAGTGGGCTATTGTCAGGGCTCGGGTTTCATTGTGGGTTTACTACTCATGCAGATGCCCGAGGAGGAGGCATTCGCCGTGCTGGTTCAGATTATGCAGCAACATCGTATGCGTCACATGTTCAAGCCGTCGATGTCCGAGCTGGGGCTGTGCATGTATCAGCTGGAGAATTTGGTGCAAGAGCAAATACCCGATATGCATATACATTTCCAGCAGCAGGGCTTCCAGACGACCATGTACGCTTCCAGCTGGTTCCTAACCCTCTATACGACCACATTAAATGTGAATCTTAGTTGCCGAATCATGGATGTCTTTCTCAGCGAGGGCATGGAGTTCATTTTCAAAGTGGCATTGGCATTGCTACTCACTGGCAAGGAAACTCTGCTTTGCCTCGATATGGAGGCCATGCTCAAATTCTTCCAGAAAGAGCTACCCGGCCGGGTTGAGGCCGATCCAGAGGGCTTCTTTAATCTATCCTATTCCCTCAAGATCAATACGAAGCGCATGAAGAAAATGGAGAAAGAGTATCAAGACTTACGCAAAAAGGAGCAAGAGGAAATGGTCGAATTGCGGCGATTACGTCGCGAGAATTGCCTTCTAAAGCAACGCAATGAGCTGCTCGAAGCGGAAAGTGCAGAGCTGGCCGATCGTCTGGTACGTGGCCAAGTATCCCGAGCTGAGGAGGAAGAAACTAGGTAACCATTATTGGCGTCGTCCCATACTGAAAATGTATTTAATATTTTCTTTTCTCATCCAGCTATGCCATTCAAACTGAACTAATGCAATTGCGGCGCTCTTATTTGGAAGTATCACATCAATTGGAGAACGCCAATGAGGAGGTTCGTGGCCTGAGCTTGCGTCTGCAGGAGAATGTAAGTATCCACTGCTCCGACTACTTTCTACCACTTTAAGTGACAACTGTGACTAAACTCAAAACGAGAACAGAAAGAAAGAAAAACCCATTGCTAATCCAATTATTTATATTTCTTAAATCTTTTCCATCTTTTTTTTCTTATGGTTGTGGTGCGTCAATACACAAAAATGTTTTACTCTTACACTATATTATAATACATATCTAAACACTATATTACACACACACACACACACATAAAACGCATAAACAGAACGTTTCCATTGACAGCGTGAGTATTTTGCGAGTGGCTTTAAATGTTAAGCCACCAAATTGTTATTTTAGTTAGTTCCTCTCTCTCTTTCACTTCTTGCATGCTCTCTATCTGTCTGATCTAAGCTATTAAAGCTATAAAGCCTTTAAACTAATATTAAATGTTTTTCTTAGAAGTAGATTCTAATCTTAATCCTTCCTCTTCATTCTAATAGCATGTCAAATGCATTTTAATTGTGAAACGATTTTGAATTACAATTTGTTTATGCTCATCTCGCAGAATAACTCTCGCCAATCGTCAATCGATGAGCTGTGCATGAAAGAGGAGGCCTTAAAGCAACGAGATGAGATGGTCTCTTGCCTGCTGGAGGAGTTGGTCAAGGTGCGTCAATCGCTTGCCGAAAGCGAGGATCAGATACGAAATCTAAAGTCGAAAATCGAAGAGCTTGAGGAGGATAAGAAGACATTGCGTGAAACTACCCCAGATAATTCGGTGGCCCATC
Source organism: Drosophila willistoni (assembly GCF_018902025.1). Taxonomy (NCBI): domain Eukaryota; kingdom Metazoa; phylum Arthropoda; class Insecta; order Diptera; family Drosophilidae; genus Drosophila; species Drosophila willistoni. The sequence continues at coordinate 8,161,397 of NW_025814053.1, read as the reverse complement.
TGCAAGATGAGCTGATTGCAAGTAAATTGCGTGAAGCCGAAGCCTCCCTTTCCCTAAAGGATCTCAAGCAGCGGGTGCAAGAGCTGAGTACTCAATGGCAGCGGCAGTTGGCCGAGAATCAGCGTAACGAGAACGAACGTAGCACAGCGGCTGTTGATTCGACGCCCAAAAAACTGTTGACCAACTTCTTTGATAGCTCGAAATCGAATGAGCATACCCAGAAACTGGAGGAGGAACTCATGACGACACGAATTCGAGAAATGGAGACGCTAACCGAACTCAAGGAGTTGCGACTCAAGGTGATGGAGCTAGAGACCCAAGTGCAGGTCTCAACAAATCAATTGAGGCGACAAGATGAGGAGCACAAGAAACTGAAGGAGGAGCTCGAAATGGCGGTGACTCGCGAAAAGGAGTTGGCCAACAAAGCTCGCGAACAGCAACACAGGTGAGCAGTTATATAAAGGTTTAATGGGCTTTAACTCACACACCTTCTCCGCCCTACCACCTCTTTAGATACTCGGATCTGGAATCTCGCATGAAAGATGAACTGATGAATGTGAAAATTAAATTCACCGAACAGAGTCAGACAGTCGCTGAACTGAAACAGGAAATATCGCGACTGGAGACAAAGGCAAGTCGTCATCGTCATCATCATCATCTCGTTTTCCATTTAGTTATATTAATGTCTTTTCCGCATTTAGAACTCGGAAATGTTGGCCGAAGGCGAACTACGTGCCAATTTGGATGATTCGGATAAGGTACGTGACCTGCAGGACAGGCTGGCCGATATGAAGGCGGAGGTGAGTTTTAAATTTTACAAACTCTTTTTTTTTGTATTGTCATTGATCCAGCTTTTGTTCTTCCTTCCTCCCCCACACTTGGTGGATTATAATTTTCTTTAATTTTTTAAGTTATTTGTTTTCTAATTTATCTTGATTTTTTCCCTTCTTTTGGTTTATTTAAGTTGTTTTGGTTTTTCAATTAATATTACACTCTAAAACTAAGGATTGTTGATATTAATAAAAATAAAACTTTGGAGACGATTTTTTTTTTTTTGAATATGTCTCGAAGAGAAATGAAAATCATTTATAAAAATGCTCATATACCTTACATAAAGATTCCCATCAACTGAGAGCTAAATCTGTGACTTTTACATAGAGACGAAAAAGATTTTATAAGATCTTGAGTTATTTCTCAATTTCAAGAATTCACATTTATGAATACTTTTGAATATTCCCAAAAATAAATAGATTTTGCTTTACAAGTTGATAATCCTTGATTTATAACGTAATATCTCCAAAGTTAGACATTTATTCATACTTATATATCAACAATCCAACTTTATGTACATAACGCATACACTCAAGCACACACACACACTGAAACACACATCTACTAAACCCTATTAACCGTGCAACCGTGTAAATATTCACGACGAACCCTAAACACGCTTTTTGGGTGCACATCATCGCTAAGAGAATCGATTTCTTCTCTCTCCTTCCGCTATATATATATAATACACTTGAGATTTAGATTTATAGTTTATTATTATTTATGCTAATTGTGTTTTTAATTGCTAATAATTTTGTGTAAACCACCAAGCAAACATATATACTCATCATTTCATTTAATTTGATTTAAGTTTCCTCAGATTATAATAATCTCTTGTTGTCCTTTCTCATTTAAATTTCTTTCTCTCACCATGAATATGACCAAAAAACCAAAAAAAAAACAAAAAAATATATACGAAAATAGTATCCCACTCCAATAACCAGCCCCGACACTGAGCCGTGGAAATGGATAAGCTAAACTATTAAAAAAAGAAAAAACAAAAAATAAATTAAATGCTATACAACAATATTCGATCAACAAAACAAAATGTAGAGGCAAATAAACAAAAACAAAAAACAAAAAAAGGAAAAAACAATTCTCATCAAGCCAAATCAAATCGAAACTCAGTTATCATCTCTATATCTTTCTAATCTCAAATTACATACATAAAAAAAAAAACATAAAACAAAAAACTATACGATATTAGGCAAGCGAATTAACATCAGGTCTCTATATCTCAACTGCCAAACAATTAATAAACATTTCTAATTGTTTAATTCAAACTTTGTGCAATGTTGTAGTTAGTAGGAGGTACTTGTTATAATATTCTAATCAATAATGTAGAAACTATATTCCAACTATTGTTTGCTGCATTATGTATTTTGTCTGCCTGCGCTGATCCCTCACCCCTCTGATCTGTCGACCCCTAATTACCATTATCCCAATCTTAATCTAACTTGCATGAATTTCTTAAATCTTAAACTCATATATCTTAGAATGGATTCAATTTCCAAACTTCTTTTCTATATACTTATGTACAGGCAGTTCATTAAGTTGTCGCCTCAACATTTTGTTTACATATATTTTTGATCCTTTTTCAGTTGAAAGAGAATATTAATCAGAATATTAATAAGTTGCCAATCCTTAGAAAGTCCTTTCTGTTAATTAATCCTTTTTTATTTTTGAGCTTTATTTAAAATATTATAGTCTACATTTAATTTATAATGATAATCTAAAATCTAATCGTATATAATTGCCATGTAGATAGAGCAAAGCTCTGCGTTAGCAAATACACAAACCACTGGGAACAGTTTTTTTCATTTATTTGAAGATCATTATGGCAAGAAATGTGTTTCGATGTCGATTTAATAATTTCAATCATTCAAATGATGATTTATGATGCAATTTCAACAAAATATAATCTCTCAAACAGTAACAGTTTTCAAGGCAAAGGTCGATCTATAATGATAATGGTCAAGGTTAATGTTCAGGTGAATGACTTGAGTACATTAGAAGATATTTTTGAGCATTAAAAAGAGCATTTGAGTGTGAATCATAAAATATAGACGTTGATAATGCTTCCGAATATAGAAATTTCATTGGATAAGTTTTTGTTATTAGAAGATGGAACCCTTTTTTCTGTTTGTTTTTACTTATAGACAGATTTTTTCTAAGAAAATCTAATTGTCATCTGTGAAATTGATTATACATAGAAGCAAAGGTCATCTCTATATACATTTATTAAGTACCTACTACTTGCTCATTAGATTATGCTCTAATCGTATAAATTTGTTAGTTTTATGTCTAAATATGAAATTGTTATTGATTATTTAACATTTTTTTTAATGTACAGTGCATTGAAAATCTTTAAAAGAAATGCCGTGACGCATGTAGTAATAAAAACAACCACCTTTTTTTTCTTATTGATTTTTGAGTTCCTCTGTGTTTGTTTTCATTCATTGATTTATCTCTGGCACATCAAACTAATTGACAGGTGTCACTTTCATTGCCGGACGATGATGCGAAGCTTTCGCTTGCTTGTGTGCTACTATGTAGAAATAAACACAAACAAAAAATAACCAATGTTTACTGTTTTTAGTGCACGTTTTAGGCCTTAATCACACTATTTAACTATCTATCCCATTCTATATGTATGTCTACTAGAAGTTATGCACTTGTATCTGTATTGTGCCTGCTCATTTTGTTTTACATATTTGCATGATGAATGAATGAATGAATAAATCGATCTATTGATCGTTATACTAATTTCTTAAACTATTTCCCTAATCTAGTTGACGGCACTAAAGAGTCGCGGTAGATTTCCGGCCAACAATTTGCGAAGTTCATCGATTCAATCAATCGAATCGACCGAGATTGATTTCAGTGACCTCAATATGGTACGGCGTGGGAGTACGGATCTTTCAACATAACTACTAATCAATCTGCTCCCTACCCAAACCTATGTCCGGCACCTCTAGGCGAAGGCGTAGGCGGGGCAGGCAGGCGGCAACAACATCAACAACAACAACAAAACAGGCACAGCAAGTTCACACAGGTTTTACTTTTTCTATATTATGTCAAATCAAAAATATATATAATTATATATATATATATATATATGATACAAGTATGTAAAGTATGTAGCAAGTATGCCTGTGATCTATAGGAAAAGTCGGCAGCGACAAAGCAGATTAGAGGCAGGCAATATGTTTCGATCTGATCTGAACTAGTTTTGGATGCTTTGGCGCACAGGAAATAATTTGAAAAGTTTACATATATTTTTGTGTATTATATTATTTTAATACAATTTTACTTAAATGTTTCCCATTATTTTATTATTATTTAAGCTTAGTTTTTTTTTTTATTACATTTTTTTGTTTTAATATTAAGTTAATGAAGATTAATTAGAAGAAAAGTGAAAGAAAAACAGAGAAGTCACACTCATATTTATTTATTAAAATTGCATTGGTTAGAGAAATAGAAAAGATAATCACAAAACAAAAAATATGTTAACCACGATATAGATATATCTCTTTACACACACATATACATATACACACACACACATATAAAGTATGAGTAGGCAACAAGATGAATTTTATGTAAAACCCCCTCAAAAAAAGAAAAAGATAAATACTACTAACTATGATAATTATAATAATATTAATTTTTTTAACGTAAGTTTTAAATATGCAAAATTAGCAAATTAAAAACAAAAAAAAAAAAACAAACAAAACGAAGAAATGAAAAGGAGATTTTAAACATTTTTTAAATCTACAATTATTCGATTCGATGATTTATGTTATAAGTTATAGCCTCCGATATTCAGCCTTTGTCTGAGAGAGCGAGAGAATAATTTTCTATTCATTTGAGCCAAGAAAAATGATAAACTTTGAGTTTTTGTTTATAATTTTACTCCGTCTGTTCTTTTGATATTAACAAGATATATACATATATACCCATCATATATAGAAAATATGGATATATATATATATATACGTTGTGTGTGTGTACAACTCTGATATGTATTTTGTAACTCGTAGTATTTTAAGTTTCACAAGCGAATGAAGAGATAAAAATGACATCCCTCAAAAACAAAAACAAAGTGCGAAAGACAAGTAAACAAGCGTTGCCAAACTCTATAAGAAACATAAAAATAATAATAATAATACAAAAACAACAAAAACTAAAAGTATTTAGCAATACACCCCCTCCCTACCAACCTCCCTCCCTCCCTACCAACCAACCAATTCACTCACACAAATTATGATATTTACACTATTTATCTATATATGCGGGAATTGTGGTAATACTATGTGGCATTATTCAAAATCGATCTCCGACATTTTCGATCGATTTTACTTTTTTCTTCGACTATATATAGATATCAATAATTCTCAAATATTTCTAACCCGTCACAATGTAATTGTAGTGCTAGTGAATAAGCATACATATCTATGTATATATCTATGTTTATATAGATATGCATGATATATATATATATATATACATCGTTTCTGGCAGCTTGTAAAATCAAACAAAAACACACAATATACAAAATATACACTATATAATGAGAAATGTAATTCAGGTTGAACCGTTTTCCAAGTGCAATACATTATTTTCTGTTCTTTTAATTTCATTTAGTTTTGATTTTTGTTGATTTAAATATTATAAATTGTTATATATCATTTGAACGACTTGTGTTTAGTTTTCTTCTTTATCTAAATGATTTACCGAAAAGAAAGCAAAAACAAAACCTCTGTCTGTGTAGTTTGTAAGTCAAGTGATGAAAATTCAATTGAAAAGAAAAGCGAAATGTCACAAATAATAATTGTGTTATATAATACCATTTAAGTATATGTATTAATGATGATGATGATGATGATGATAATGATCTATGTATGTATTTGATATATTGTATTCAGCATTTTGTTAGATTTCTGTGTGTTCCGATTGTTGTCAATAGAGAGAGCGAGAGATCTTGTTTGATTTTGTTTAAGAAAAAAAGTAAATGCAGCATTTGAATAAGGAATAAAACAAACCCATTAAGTAAAGATATAAGATATATATATATATCTATAACATTAATATCAACTGTCCCCTGCCTACAACATTCCCTCTTCAGTTCCTCTTGTTATTGCTTCCGTAATGTTTTTTTTTTTTTTGTTAACCAAATCACGTAGATCTCTCTGACAACAAATTTAGCAATATGTAATTCAATTTTAATGGCGCACAAGTTTAACGATATCTATATATTTATATATATATATATATATATAAGTGTTAAATGTATGTATGTGAAGTTAATATGATGATTACTTATGTCCATAGGAGAGAGACCTTTGGGGGAAAGAATCAGCAGACAAACGATTGCTGCTGCACCTGACCTATATACATATATATCGGAAATAGTTCGACGCAATTTATAATTTAGCGTTTGTTCAACGTCTAGACTGTATACATTGTAGCGCTTTGGTCTTCTCAATGGGCGCGCAAACGCGTTAAATGATTAGCTCTCTCTATTGACTGCTAATGCCGCAATGTGGAAGTCGCGTTTGAGAATTAATGTGCAAACATTTGCCGATCTTTATCACTATCTTTGTCTTTGTCTCGGTCTGGGTCCCTACACTGACTCATCCACAAGTTATTGAACTTGCCATGTGCCAAGATCTGTCAACATAGCATTTTTTTGTTTTTTCTTTCGATTTGATAAATGTTGTCAGAAATTGCAGTTTATAAATTGACTTTCAAATGCCAATGACCTTGCTGCAGATACCCTGTGAGAGCAGCCTTTTGTTATAGTTAAGTCTGTCTGATTTAACCGATAGATGCATATACAAATGAGTTCATCATTGATGGTTACAGGGTAACTCGCCTTGCATATTAATTACAAAAGCTTTTTTTTTTTTTTTAATCAAATGTAGTCAGTTTTGCTTAGCTGATCGCCCCGCCTCCTTATGAATAATACAAGTTACAAGTTGCAGTAATTATATTAATACACATACAAATACAAAAAAAAAGAAAAATAATTCAAAAAAAACACACACACAAATAAATCAACTTCCATTAATCTTAAAAAGGAATAAACAACATTTCTAATTTGAATTAACTTTGAATTAAAATTTTGTCATCTCATTGTTAACTTTTGTTTTTTGTCTGTCTCAAAAGTAGAAAAACTATCTCTATATATATACAAATACATATACATACATATGTATCCCAGTAATGAAAAAATTTGAAGAAATTCGAGAAATTTAAGAAATTCTTGTACTTTGAACTACTTTGTTGTTTTTTTTTTAAGATGAAGGCAAACGAGAGATCCAATTATACATAATATACAACATATACAATAACTGTAGTGAAAATTGTGTTAAATTTACATTTGCATACATATACACACGTACAAGTATATGTATGTATATACATATAACTAAAGTGAAATTTGTGAACCAATGCAAACATTAGTAACCACTTCCTCAAACTGAAAAAAACAAAACACACACACACAAATGTTTTAATTTAAACAAGCGAAACGAAAACGAGTTATAACTTTTAATAAAAACGAAATAAAATCGTCAAAAAAATAAATGTGGTTTTTATTATCGATGGAATGGAATGGAAAATGAAAATTTCCACATACATAAGTTCACTGGGGATGGTATTCTATGTTTTTGAGTCGTGAAGGAATCCTCTTTATTAAATAAATATACAACTTTGTCCTCATTTGTCCTCCGCAGTTGTTAGCAAAACTTCTTTAAGGCCAATTTGTGAGCAGTTTTAACTACTCAATTCCCTTGTCTAGATGGCCCTATCCACAGTATAAAGGGATCTAAAGTATACGCGCCCTATTTAAAGCTTTGGCAAACTGAAAGAACAAGTGTTTATGTGTTAAACGATTCTTTTCTTCGTATTTCAGCAATATTTAACACTTTTTTTTCATTATTTTGAGTTTTTAGGATAAATACCTATTCCTGTTTGGTAAATATATAATGATCTTTTGAATTTTATTCCAAGTTTCGCCACTCGAAAATCAGGATTTCGATCTAATCCTATTTTTTATACCCTTGCAAAAAGGTAATATCAATTTTGGTCAGAAGTGTGCAACGCATAGAAGGAAGCATCTCCGACCGTTAGAGCTGCAGAGCTGAAATTTTGCATGTAGGCTTGTATATACTGCAAGGGTTGTATATCTTGGATTCAGCCGGATCGGATCACTATATCATATAGTTCCCATAAAAATAGCAAAATCACCAAAAGTGACTTTTCTCAATAAATTCGTTATTTTCTGAGCTATTGTCGAAATTTGTTGAAATTTATTATTGGTGAGTTTATTGTGCCTATAAACGACTTTGCCATATTTGATCAAGATCGGGTGACTACATCATACAGTTACCAAAAAAGTTGCAAGGGTACACAAACTTTGACGCGGTCGAAGTTAGCCCCGGCCCTCTGGTTTATTAGTAAATTGAGTCTTCCTTGACCAATTAAAGCTTCTCAGTACAATTGTTTCAATGGGCCTTTATAATTTAACATAACAAATTAGGTTTAGAAACCCAATTTAGTTGTAAAAATATTTGTTGAATGGGTTAAATGGGATCCAGTCCAATCTTTGAGCAAAACTGAAAGATAATTTCACACTTGACTACTTGCATTTTGCTCGCTAGAAATTCGGCATTCAAAGTTAAGACCAAGATTAGACCAAGAAAGAGCTAAAGCCACAGATGGACAATATAATAAGTGGAACTTGTGGTACACATTTAAAAAACTGTTTCTTAACAGCTTTTATATCACATTAGAATATTTTTTTTTTTAAGTTTTCTGTATAAATGTTGATAGATGCTAAGTAGTATTTATTTTTTAGGAACTTTAGCAAGCAAATCAAGAATCAATCCCATTCGAGAGGACATTCCAAAATTGTATCCTGTTCACCTGTTCCTGATCCATCCGCATGGAAAAGCTGTGTTTTCCAAACCCACAGAGAATGATGAGCAAATTGTTGTTACATTTTTTTTTGTGCATTTACTTAACTAAAGAGTATATGTATACATTTGTAGTTTATAATTAACATTAATTAATTAATATCATTACCAATTATGGGTTTTTTTTTTCTTTCTCTCTTTTTTTCTTTCGTTAGATTTTGGTTTTAGAAGTTTGGTCTTTTTGCTTTCTTTGTTTTTGAGTTTTTCTTTGTGTTCTTCGTGGCGTGAAAGGGCGCGGGGGTGGGGCAGGGAGTGTATATATGTATGTATATAGCAGTTAGATATGCGTAGTATGGGTGGGTTGGATCAATCTATCGATCTTGGGATTTGTTTGTTGTTGCCTAAAACATAATAACAGCATAAGCATAACAGGGGAAAAAAAAAACAAAAAAAAAATTATATATATATGTATATATATGTATGTCGATAATGTGTATGGGAAATATTTGGGATCATATAGAAAAATCGCATATGATAAAGAGCAGCTGCCTAAAGTTTAACTCTGGAAAATACGTTAGGTAAACTTGAATGTTTGATAACCTAAAAGCTAATGCCTAAGATTAGGCCGTCTCTCCTTCTGGTTAGATTCGAAGGGGGAGACGGGTATACGGGGGTCCGGGATCAGTGTGACAGTTAAACAAGACAACAAGGGGCGTGAAACAAGGCTGAACGAGAATCGTTTAGGGGGTGGGGGGGATGGGAGATGTCTACTCGTCCAAGCAGATTGTCCGCAGAATAGCCTCCACTACGGAATACGGATCGCAATTTGAGCTGGGTCGACGATCCTCGAAATAGCCCTTGCCGTCATCGTTAACACCACGTGGGATGCGTATGCTGCAGCCACGATTGGCCACACCGGCACTAAAATCGGTAATGGAGCTCGTCTCATGCTTGCCAGTTAGACGACGGGCATTGTCCTGGCCCTGTTTGGGATCGTAGGCACGAATGTGACGCTCATGGCATTTGGAGAGCTTGGCCACAGCCTTCTCGATGTCACGAATGCCGCCATCCTCGCGCATGGCCTTTGTCGAGACATTGGTGTGGGCACCAGCGCCGTTCCAATCGCCAGGCATGGGCTTGGGATCAAGGGTGGCAACAATCTAGACAAGCAGAAAAACCAAAGACTTGGAATAACTTCCCATATGGTGATGAGGTGATGAAAACTTACGCCAAATTCTTCAGAGATGCGATGCAACAGGAAGCGAGCCATCCATAGATCATCACCAATCGAAATGCCCACACATGGACCCACTTGGAATTCCCATTGGGCTGGCATCACTTCGGCATTGGTGCCGGACACCTTGATGCCAGCATACAAGCAGGCACGATAATGAGCATCCACAATGTCACGGGCATAGACCTTATTGGCACCAACACCGCAGTAGTAGGGTCCCTGGGGTCCGGGATAACCGTTCTTGGGCCAACCCAATGGATGGCCATCGAAGTCAAGGAACGTATACTCCTGCTCAATGCCAAACCAGGGCTCGGCGTCTACACACTTGTTGGCCACCTCCAGGCAGGTCTTGCGCTTGTTGGTATCGGTGGGAGTGCCATCGAATTTGTAGGTATCGCACATGACCAGAATGTTGTTGCCACGGCGGAAGGGATCCTTGTAGATGGCCACTGGATATAGATAGGTGTCCGAATTTGAGCCCTCGGCCTGATAACAAGAGCTGCCATCGTAATTCCAAACGGGCAATTCTACAAAAATACAACATCAATTCTTTAGAGAGGGGAGGGAGGGGATGTTAAATCACACGACCGGATGAGATGAGATGAGATAATCACTGGGCGACAATCTTGATTCATCATCTGTATTATCATCAATGTATGAACTCGTTTATTAATCATAATTGGTGGCAATTGATTAGAGTGTCTGTCCCCCCCTATCCACCCTTCACCCACCCTCCAACCCGACTTCGTATCGCCATGTAAATTCAACTAGTATGTAATCTAATGACCTTGAGGAGAGAATATTCTTCTGATAATGGTAAGTTGTTAAAATAAAACAAACAAATCCACCCAAAAACCAATTATCAAAAAAATAAACAAATTTGGGTCAAGTTCTTAAATGTGATTAGAGTAAACCTTGAGTGGGGGCCAAGGGAATTCTAAGTGGCAATGGCAGTGGCAATGCCTTCTTCTCCCTTTTCCACCCACCTCCAAATGAAATTGTAAGTTGGTACTTGATTACAAATATTATGTGTTGTTGTTGTTGTTATTGTTATTGCATATTACATTTCACATTTTTTTTTTTTTTTTTTGTTGCTGCATTCTGATTATGACTGTTTACACAAAACAACAAACAGACAATTGACAATAATATCAAATGGGAACCAGTTTGCTTTTCTGATTATTATAATGGATATATAGTAGTTAATTCCCCCCTCTACCCTTCCCTGCCCACCACCCACTTCACGTCAATCACCACCACCCAGAGACAGTAGCTGCATGTAATCTATCTAACTAACTACATTAGACTGGTTTTTTTTTTGTTGTTTGTTAGGCGCATGTTTCGAATCTTCTTTTGGGAAATGTGTGTATCGCTCATACGACACGTGGCACAGGTGTTTATAGTAGTAACTTGACCAGAGGAAAAATGATTTGATATCATTTAGAGTGAATCTCTTGAAAAATAGTTTTCATTGGATATATTTGATTTTCCAAGATTTGATTGTTTATCATTAGTTGGATTTTTCCATTATTATCTCAGTGAAACAGATACAAATGTATATTTACTCATTTGTTTGATGTGTTTACAGTAGTAACCGAATGCATACATATTTAGTTGTAATAGTTCTAATGAAAATATTTCACTTATGCAAATTTCTATTGTTTCTAGCTAGACCAAAGGGTTGGGGAGGAGAGAGTGGCAAGTGTTGGGGGGATGTACACGATGTATAGGCAAAGTCTCTAATGACCTTGGGCCAACGTTTTTGTTTACATCAACATTCAGTGTGATGATATCTCACACACTCTCTCTCTCTCTCTCTCTCTCTCTCTATCTGTCTATCTGCTGTCTCTATCTCTAACTATGCATGTACATATATCTCTAGTTTACATTCTACTCTCGATCGGGCGACAAAAGAGTAGCACGGGTTTAGGGCGTGCCGCTGCCAATTGATAAACAGCTGTAGAGACAGCGTGTCACTGTGTCAACCTCCTCACATAGTAAATGATTAATTGCTCTTCACATGAAGGCTGGTGGCGAGCGGTGCGGGAGGGAGCGGAGCGAGGGACGACTAGTGTGATCTGATTTGGAGAACTATTCTCACCACAAAATATTAATCAATAATTCTCAAGTACTTTGAATACAAATACAAATTATCAAACATTTTGTCTAATTGGCTTGTTTGCTTTGTCCTTGTCACTGTCCTTGTGGTTTGAGTGTTATTTGGTAAATTGGCAAATTATCCTTTGACCTTTTGAAAGTGATTTCAATTTGCCCATTATTATCTTTATAATCATATCGCTTCATTTGAAATGTGCATTCAATGTGTTGAGCAAATGAATTTTGCTTCCGAGGAGACTTTCATTGCGCTTTTGCTTGATAGCATTTTATGTTTGTCTGGGGCACACGAGTTTACGGCCCGATAAAGCCCATATACATATATGTATAGTACTAACACGGGATAGTAAACTAATTGCACTTGCACATTAAATGAAAAAAAAACAAAACACAAAACAAAACTTACAATTAGTCAATTATGATGATATTAAAAGCAACACAAGAACTCTTTCATATTTTACCGAAACGGCATTATCAGTCGAAATATAAATAAGACGCCATAAAAAGTATTTTGGTAACAAAGGTCATTGGTAGCCAAAGACATTCACTTCTTTCTTTTGTGGTCTTCGGGTGAACAGATGTTTTCTCTAACATTTATGGGGCTTAAATTTAAGGAGGGAATCCTTAGATGAACATTGCCGAATCGAAATGACAATATGAAATGATCCCTTAAGCCCTTTACAGATCAAGAATCTGCTACAAAGATCACTTTTTATTAAAACACTTTCCTTTAAAAGTTCTCCCCTCTTTTTACCCTTCTCTATTTAACTATCTCTCATATAATAATGATTGCATAAGTTCTGTTTAACATATAATCCCGGTAATCCCCATCGGAATCGGAATTACCCATTACCCAAAATGAGTAAAATAAAATAAAATTGCTTAAGCTATAGCGGTCGGCGATCAATTATCAGTTAATTAATTGATTGAATTCTACAATAAGTAAGTTTTGCTTTTATAGCCTCACTCACACTTGATGTGATCGTGAACCATCACATCCAATGGCGCGCGTTTATATATACATACATATATGTATATTTTCCCAGAATCTAGAAATACTTTTATAAGCCTATCTATACACAATACATACATATATATGTATGTGTCTATTAAGTACAAGTATATTTTTATATATAGTAAATACAATTCAATCGTCATTCGTCGTCTGTCGTCCGTCTGATCAATTAAAAACTTTGCAATGTCTAATTAAGAGTATTTAAAGCTCCCCTCCAAAAAATAAATGTACTATTAAAACTGGTCAGAAATTTGCGACAGGCCATAAAAAAAAACCAAAAAACGAAAAAAAAAAAGAGTGACGACCGTCTGGCCGGGCCAACCACCCAGCACACCTGATAAATCCGGGCAGCACTCACAACTGTCAGGCACACTTGTCCCGGGCGAGATTAGATTAGATGGAGGGATGGATGGATGGCGGGCATTGTACCGGGTCATGACATGGATTCCGGCGAAAAATGTTTGATTGGGGATGATGCGTACTTACCCTTTGGACTCGATGGAATAAAGTCTAGGGTGCGATCCTTGCAGCGTAGATCCTCGCCGGTGCCATCGATCCACACGTATGTGGCCTGGACAACATTCTCCTGCAATGGCAACGCCAGATACCGATCCAAGATGGTCTTATTGATGCGCGCATTGGGCGAGTCTTCCAGGATTCTAGCGGACATACTGAGATATTGAGAAAAATAATCCCAAACGACGAGAGAGAGACAGCGAGAAAGTAACCACAAAGTGAATTAAAATCGGGATCGGTGATCAACGGGATCAACTATATCTACCTGATCAGTTGTTTCTATATGCTATGCTTTGTGGGTGGGTTTCGGATCCCTTTTTGGGTTATATTTAGTAGGAAAGTGTGGATTTTTTTTTTTATTTTAATATAGGTTGCTCGCGGAAGCGTTACTGGAACACGACTAAGCTGGAAAGCGTTATTCCAACTCAATTTATAACGACAAACAAAAACAATAAAACAACAACAACAACAACAAAAAAATACTAAATGATATTCGCTGTTTTGTGTTTGCTGTGGTTGCTATTATTGCTGTTGTTGTTGCTGCTGCTGTTGCTGCTGTTGTTGTTGTTACTGCCTAGTATACTACTTACAACAAACTAAGCGACCGACGACAGCAGCAAACGGCGACGTCTCAATAGCAGCAGCGGCAGCAGCGACGCAGCAGCGACGCACATTGGGCCGGAAAACTCAAATGAAAATTTTGTTTGTCTTTGTCTCATCAAAGAACTCTCTTTTTGCTTTTATCTCTCTCTTTCTCTCTGCTGCTGCATGCAAAACGATAAGTTACCAAAAAGGTTTCCAAACACAAGAGATAATTTTCATTGGAAAATTTTGTAACTGATAAGGTGACTTTTCCGATATTCCTAATTTTTTGTAAATTTTAAATCCTCAATTTCATTGGATCTTAAGATAATTTTTTATTGTTGACAGACTTTGCTTCTCATTTAGCTGGATATATCTACATATATGTATATGGACGGATCTAGCAAATATTTTCGGGTCGAGTGCTCGATCAAAAAATTCAAATTTTTGGCTCGGTAATTTTGATAATTGTCGATTATTTCATTTTGTCAGTATGAGGATCCAAGAGAATACGGATTCCCCCTGGATCCGTCCATGATATATGCATATGGACTGACCTATGTGGGAATATCTATATATATCGAAGATAGTCTGCTTTCTTTTCCCTTTCAAACGTAGAATGGTTTAATATAAAAGTGATTTCGGAATTGCTAATCAAACTCAAAATATTTATTTAGCTAATTTAGAAACTATTTAGTGCTAAGTTACCTATAAGTCAATATAGGGCTTTCTACCTGTTTTCTTCACCTTCCTAATGAAATTAGTTGGTTAAAAATAATAGAATCCCAAATGAAAATCAAGAAGCTAAACTTTATATATTAAATATATATCTCATTATGCTTAATGATTTTTAAATTTTTGAAGTTTAGTAAATTCTAACATCAAACGAAATGGAATCGAAGGGCATCAATTAAAATTTCCATTTCGGTTTAGATTTATTATTAAATTATTACTGAAAACTTATGATCTTTTTGAAAGAATATATACAAAAATGAAAACTAATATTTATTATATATATCACCATCGGTCCCTGGCCTAAATACTTAAGTTTGTAAATACAAATTAATCTGAGAAATGTTAGTTGAATCTATTAAATTGACAATTAGTTAAGTTTACATTTCTAAAATATCTTTTTAAATTTTCCATTATTTTGCTTGACCTACAACATTTTATTGTTATTGTTTATAAAAAGCTGCTTCTGATAATAATTTTGTGTTTTCTTTTCAAATTGATTTATGGCTGATTTATCCTAATTTATTTGGATTTGCTTTAGTTTCATTGTCATCTCTGTTATGTGCATCAATTTTGGTCCCACTGTGCATCAACGTCAACGTCACAAAGACGCGGCAGCGTTTTCTGTTCTAAAGGGGTTGGGGGCGGCGGCATCGACAAACCGAAAACAAAAACAAATTCAGTAACAGCTGTTGTCGCCGTGTCGCCTTGTTTTAGCTGCTGTTGCTGCAAATTCTCCAACAACAACAACAACAGCAACAACAACAACAAACGATTAGAGCAACGTTAGTATGTCGAAGTTAGCTACAACTATTCAGGGGCAGCGGCAAGGCATCGGCATCGGCGTCGGCGTCGTCGTCGACGTCGCTGCCACTGTCACTTTCGTCGACGTCGACGTCAACATCAACGCGTCGCGACGCGTCGTCGTTCCTGGCTGGCTGATGTAGTTAGTCGCCGTTAAATTTGAAAATCGCTTCCTACTAAAAACCGTTTTGTTTATTTTTAATTCACTTTTTTTTCAATCTCTCTTTCTCTCTCTCTCTGTGTTACACACTTTTTCTTTGTTGCCTGGTCTTTTTGTTTATATTATTGTAAATTTAATTGAAATTCTTGCTACATTTTAGATGCGATGTGACCGATTTGTCGGCTCATCAGCATTTAAAGATAAAGCACTTACAAGGATTTTGGCAAACGTTTCAAAGCATTGCGTATACACACTGAGAGAAATTGGCACTTATTAATATCAGATTATGGATTACAAATGAATTGTAGTTAATGCAAAATGTTTATTCTGAAAGATAGTTAGATGTTTCGTTTTTCAATTTAATTATATTATATATATTATAATGTAAAGCCAGTCTAAGAAGGTTTAAGCCAACTTTTTTAATAATTGAATAAAAATATATATATAAACATATATGTACATGTGTATGGCCAGTCCAACGAAATAAGGAACTCTTTTGACTCCTTCAGGGAAAATTTAATAAACTAACTTTAGATTTGTATACAAATTCAAACCATGCTAAGATATAAATCGCTATTTGGACACCTCTTTAGGAACTTCTATTACGTTTAATATGACTTTTAATTTTTTAGATTATTTTGTATGTGAAATCCTGAAACTTTTATCCTTTAAAAAAACACTCTCCCACCGAAAGAGATCTTAGAGATCCAGAGAAATTTTTGAAGATCAAGATTAGTCCTATCGGTTTATGGGAATTTCGGATACAGAACTGTTTGACTAAGAACCACATATATTTATCCAGTTTTCCTATTTTTAGATGGGTAGTATAAATTTGGTAGATGAAAAATCTACAATAAACTTTATTTTTGGTACATTTCGCTCTCCATCCATGATGTTGGATTAACCAGTGCAGCTTCTTTGATCTGAGTAAATCTTTAGTTCTGCATTTACAACAAGAAAAATAAAGAACTTCTCTTAACCAACTTCTCTTTGGGGAGGATTCCTCTCTCTTGTAAGCTTATGTTTTCCCTAAAAAATGGAATTTCTTTTCAAGTAATTTCTGAAATTCTTGGAGTTAATGGAAGCCGACAAGGAATTGCCAAAGAAACGGAATAACAATCTTATATTTGTCTATGCCAATTATCTCTCACAGTGTATTAAAGTCACTTGTTTGCTTTAGTTTAATGCTTAATACTAAATTAGTGGAGAATGTTTTTGCTTGTTTGATTAATATCTTAATGAACTTACGATGAATGCATTTTGTTATGCTAGTTCCTTTTATTTCCTCTTTCTATATTGTTATCTCTCACGTTTTGATCAACAAATTGGTCGTTTTGTTTTTCGTGACACTTGACAGATCAATTTTTATTTTATGACTGGAATGGGATGCTTCAGAGTTTTAGCTACTGATTGATTTTCTCACACGATGTCGTCGTTGTTCGGGTGATATATTCGCGGGGGTCTCGGACTCGGTTTCGATCTCGGTCTCGGTCTCGGTCTGGGTCTGGATCAGGGTCTGGGACACTGGACACGAGAGTAAGAGAACTGATAGAGTATGGGCACACAATGGCAATTCTATATTTAAGACTGCGCACATTCAGCGGCGATTGATCTGCTTTTATAGGCTGTCGCAGCTTTATATATATACATATATAACAATATTTAGGTTTTTTTTTTCTCTCCTTTTGGACTTAAAAGATTACTATGTGTGTGTGTGTGGATGTGTGACTCGATTTTTTGATTATTTTTATGGCATATAAAACAAACAAACAAACACGAAAATGTGCTAATTACCTTTTCAATATTCTCACATTTTTATGTGGACAGTCGGACAAGTCTCATCTGAGCCAATTGCCTTGTCTCAGGTCTCTAGTCTCAAAGTGTCTCTATCTCTCTCTCTCTCTCTTCCCCTTTGACGCCGCCGTTGAGCATACCAAAACATAAATAAAAAAAGTAAACCTTATTTTCTTTGAATCACAAAAAAGAAGAAAAAAAAAATTGTAGTCTATAAACTCAGCCACGCAAACTCTATGTAAATCGTGTTAAAAAAAAAAAAAAAACAAAAAACTATAAAAAAGCTATATAGCCAAAATCTTATGTATGTTAACTACATAGTGAGGATTTATTGTTAGGCTGGCGAGTTCTATAAATAGATATATTTCATACTCTAACCTTCATTACCCCCGCTTATCGAATCAGTTTAAATTACAAGCAAACGACTAAAATGCGTCTGGTTTGCTAAAATTCTGGTTTTAAATTTAAAATATATAACACAAATTGTTAAGTGTTTTTTACAGGAAAAAAGGTTTGGCCTTGCCTACAATTCTAAACCTAGATGGAAAGAGTTTTCGATTGACTTAAACCAGACGACTAAACAAACCAAAGGAAAAGTCATTAATTTTTTAAATCAAGCTTAGAATATTTAAGCCGTCTCGAAGTTAATCTTCAAAAGAAGATTATTTCTTTCCTATAAGAAGTCATTTTGCAGAATCTTGAGACACTTGCCAAGTATACATGTCGTATGAGTGATTTAAATCTAAGAAAACTAAATGTTTAACTTTATTATTCTTTGCCATTTTTGTTTAGTCACCCAAATCAAGTCCAAATTAATAACGGGAAAAATGTTACCAAAAAAAGGGTTAAATCAATATAAATTTTAACACGATTCCTAACTGGTTAAATTGATCTTTTCGATATGTACATACACATATGTATATGAAATACGTATCTCATTATCACTCCAATACAAAATAATAAAAGGAAATCCGTCTGTTACGCATGAGATAAAATATTGCATTAATATTAAATATATATACGTAAATTTTGTGAGTCTGGAACGCAGTTGTCAAAATGTAAGCATTCGATCATTATTCAATTTGCAAACGGAATCGCAATCGCACCTCCCTCGTTGAATGGTCGAATGGTGTGATATATAGACCTAATTGTATATTGGGATGGACAAGAGAAAAAACAACTCGAGATGATATTCAAATTGGCTTAACATTTACTTAAGTTTATAAATAAATCTCTACGCCTTACTTGGTAGATAGCACCGATCCTAGGCCCATTCCATTTCTCTATTACTTTGTCCTTTACTTGATTCAAAAATGAAGTGTTTGGATGCCTTTTGACCTCAGTCAAATGTAAGAATTGGAAGGGAATATATTCCTCAGCATATAGCGAGTTAATTGGACTTGGACTATATATATATAAATACGAATCATTTTAAGCGAAAGAATCTAAAGAATTCTTACATAGATTTATTTTGGGCTAGAAAAATATCACGCATACGCAGAGTTAACTCTAATATGAAGCCAACTAGAAGATGGTCACCAACATTGCGTATGCGCAATATGCAACAAGAACAAGTTTTTTTTAATAGATTTAGTAACAAAAACAAAAAAATTACTTCCATTTAAGCTAAAGAAAAAAATAATAATAAATTGTTAGTATAATGAAAAATTCTGAAAAATATTAGAAAAAGTTGCAAAAAGAAAGTGTATAGCATTTTCGAGATGAATTCCTTATGAAATGTTTGTAATTTTTCTTCCCCTAGAAATTTCTGTATTCGACAGACGTGCATTGTCCATTCCAATGTTTCATTTCTCTTATTAAAATGCGTAAGTGTTACATTCACCAGTCGATCTAAATTTAAACGCAAATAATAAAACGACACCACGCAGACCTGATACGATCTGATCCAATCCAATTCGATTCCATACCATCGGATCCGACCCGTCCGACCAACCGACCAACCGACCAGCCGACCAGACGAGGCGTACGGTCCAAAGTCTGGACAGGCAGACGGGCCAGACGGATGGCTCGGACCCAGACGACAGACGTTTGAAATTTTTCAAATATATTGCGACAAGCTTCATTTTATTTCAATTTTAAATGCACAATTAACATATACGGCTAAATGTATAAACATACAAACACACACACACACGCATACATACACAAATTCATTTATATCAAATAAGCAAACAAACGTGAAATAATTTTCTATTAATCGCCAAAAATAAAATAAAATAAAATGCAAACAAAAAAAAAAACGACGAAGCATCGCCATCGGCCATCGTTCTTTATTCTTGACGACATTTGCCGACTAATTCGCATTTGGCGTTCACGTGAAGTGCGCATGCGTCTTGCCCTGGCTGAGGTCGATTCATTTTAAACGACGCATTGGGCATTATTCTGCATTCAAATTGTTTCGGACGGCATACTTGATCTAGGCTAGGGTATGGGGCTGGCCATAAACTTGGCCACAAACTTTGATCTCTGATAGCGCTGGGAGGTATGCGACCAAAGCCACCCACAAAGTAAAGTACTTTGGGTGTGTTTGTTACGTTTATTGGCACAGACTATTCGATACCCTTTAAACTGTTTGAATTCGCATTTCGCATTCTTATAATTATATAGAGCATTCGTCAATAGTTTTCTACAAATGGATGTCAATGAGATATTGAGGCCTGTTTCCGATTCCGCATGTCTTTGGCGGAATCAGATTTGAGACTTATTTTCGCTTTTGATTCCGATGTTCTCATAAATGCATAAAAATCACGACTTTTTAATATATTTTTCTCTTAATTCGTGAAATGTTGAGAAAAATTTAAAGTATTTTTGAATATTTTGATGTAAAATTACAACAATTATTCTTAGTAGTTAATGAAAAAATTGAATCTGAAAGTGTTATGACAGCAGACGAAATTAAATTGACCTGTTCTCGTTTTCGAAAGGCCTTTGCCCCTTTTAATGTTTACCAATAAACGACAAATAAATTCAATTTCGAATAGATGTTCGAAATATTATAAAACATGTTAATTTATTTGGCAGTACTAGAATCAAATCATTTTAAAAACCATTCACAAATGAAACTTGAGTTATTTTTGTAAGGACTTGCACTCAAAAACAAATTGAGAAATATAAAATCAAAAAAACTTAAGGAATTGTTTTCGATTTACGTTGAAAATCGACTCGAAAACAAGAATAGGCCTGAATATAATTTATTTATGATCAAGCAGCATCATTTGGAGATATCTTTTGATATATTCTTCAGATATGTTAAGCCCCCATTACCTTTGAAAACGATATGAAACTTAGTCAAGCAATTTTGGCTTTTTTGTTTGAAATTAAACATCGAGTTCTCTGGTTGAAAATGAACAGTTTTTCTTTTAGATTTTTTCAAATATGTTTGGAGTTAAATCTTTAAGATTCGAACATCTAATGGAAGAGTTCTGAGAGCTCAATCTAAGCAGAGATCTAGTGAGAACTACTAAGAACCTATGATGGCTAAAGAGGGTCAATTCCATTGCCATTTCAAATTTAAAGGGTATGCAAATAGTCTGACGCGTGTAGCGTGTTTGATAAGCACATATATATGTATAAAAAGCCAGTTAGCGGAAAACACAAGTTAACCGACTTAACTGTGTATAAGTAGGTGAAGGCAGCTGCTGCTGCTGCTGCTGACCGGCGAGTGTCGAGGCGAAGTTCGATGGTGGCCCCATCGTGCCCATTGGTGGTGTGGTGTGGTGTGGTGTGGTGCGGTGGCATGAGTAATTGATCGTATTGAGCCTGTGCCGAGTGCAGAACTTGAAACTGTGGTAATTGGCCTGGCCCCTTTTGCATATGTGTATTATACAGATTAATTTGGTGGCTTAATTGATGCTCATCAATCGTCAATTTATGGCCGACGAGTCCGGGTCTGTACCCGGGTCAGCAATGTGCGTTCTTCCATAGCGTACTATCGCGTACAATTTTTTTTTTATGCGAATTTAGTATGTGTATGTGTGTGTTTGTGTTCTTTCTATTAATTTTTTATTTTAGGCATCAATAAAGTTGCATAATCGTCACGCGCCTCATAAAGGGGCCACAGGAAGTCATCAAAGCCAGCCAAAAGATTGGGCACCATAAAACCAAAACGCACTTTTATACACACACACACACAGGCTGAGACATAAGTGTTTCACAGTACTAGACCAAAACCCTGAAGTGAAATCTGTAGAAATACAAATACAACTTATCGTATACGTAATAAGCATGTAGTTTATTTTTCTTATCTGAATAAAACGTATGAAAATGCCAAATAATCCAATGGGAAAATCTCAATTATTTAGTACTTGATCATACAAAATGGGGTTTACCTTATTTTTTAGGCAATCAGAATAGATATAAGATAATAGGGAGCAATGACCCTTTAAGGACACTACACGTTTAAAGGATAATTGAAATAATTCATTAAAGGAGGAATCAAATTCCTTTTCAATCAATGTGTTTTCAAATTTTATAAAATGTACATCAAATTTGCCGAAATTTGTTATTAGATTTAATATTTTAGGATTATTACATACCACTTGGGCAAAGAATAATCTAGGTTAAACATTCGCCCCCTAAAGTATGCACAAGGTCAAAGAAATAATCATAAATAAATAATTTCTAAATAATATGAATACTTTTGTTATGCCAGGTAGCTTAAAAATATGCCTCAGTTAAATGTTAGCATCAATGATAAGTTTTATACGCAGGACATTCCAAAAAGTAAATTCTTTAATTGCCATTGCATACTTTAGGGGGTTAATTTTTACCCTTTGCATTAGCTGTTAGCATTTGAGCGGTTCTTTAAAAGTAAATTCTTACTCATTCTATTCATTCTATATATTTCTCTCAGTGTGTTATGAATGGATTGACTGATATTGTTGGTTGGTGTAAATTTTTGTTTTCGCTAAAATAAAGCAACAAATCGACAAAAATACTTTTATTGGATTGCCGTTGTGATGTTGAATAAACTCTATTACTCAATTTATGCTTTAAGTTGACTGAATTGCTTAACTTCTTTATAACCCCCATCGACCTGGGGGTATACACTTTAAAGCCCGCACACTTATTTATTCTATATAATAAACTTATCTAATAGTCATGTGCACCACCAGCACCGCCAACTCAGCTCGATGATGATGATGATGGTGGTGGTGTTAGTGGTGCCAATGCCGGTGCCAGTCGTTTTCCATTCATCAAGAGCGTGATCGCGCCAAAAAATAAAACAAAGAATGAACAATATACACAAAAAACAACCCAAAACACTAAACCAAACGAAGCCGGAAAGTCGGCTAAATTAAAGCTACTCATATCCCAACTGGGAGCGACCATTTGAAACAATGTCAGGCCACTCGAGTCACCCTTCGGTTAGAGATATTTAGTCAATTGAAATCACACTGTTACCCATCATTAGATCTCTTGAAAGATATATATTTTAACCAGTGCATCATCTGATCATTTTCATGCCAAAAATTTTTATCAGGTTTTTAACCTGTAGATATTGAAGATATTGAGATAACCATAAAGGGTATTTCCAAAGTCCAGTTTAATGGGAAAATATCTATCTTTAAATTCAATATAATTGGATTGCGTGCTTGTCACTGTTTGGCCGGGACGACTGACTGACTGACTGCCGCTTAGAAGGCCTCTCTGTTTAGGGCTGCAATTTGAACGCACACACACACACACACAATTTGAATCTAGGCACAACAAAAAAAAAAGGGGGCTGGCCAATTGCGCTTGATTCAATTTGCAAAAATATTCTAGCATTTGAAACAATTATTGTATGGCCACAAATCGGGCAATTTACTCATCATCATCATCATCATCATGCCACCGTAATCAACATTATAGTTGTAGTCAAGTGCATTATATAATTTAACCCTCAAGGTTCGACTACATACAAAAACAATGTATTCTTCTTCTGCGATCTGACATCGTCATCGGAGAACCATCAACCATCGGTCAACAATTGCGTCGCTCCGATATATACAAAGTTATTTCCAAACTTGTTCAAACACTAAGAACCCGTGAGACCCGCTCACACACACACACACACACACACACACACACTGAAACACAATCAGTCCCTGACGTCACAAGACCTGGGAACGTGCTCGACTAATCTCACTTACTTACTTAGACAGGCCTGAAAATCGTTGACAAAAGCCAAAAAAAAAAAAAAAAAAAAAAAAAAACATACAGAAGAAATTAAATTATAAATATATCAATTCGACTTTGCACACTACACGCTCTCTTTTTCAGGAGCGCATTCAAGGAAAATTGGAGTTTTGTAGCTAACATTCTTAATTAAATTTGATCACAGTAAATTATACTCCACTTCTTCTTCTTCTGATTGTATAAAGTGAACAATATATTTAGGTTTTTATACCATGTGAAATGGTATGTTAAAGTTGCCAAAGTGTATAGTTTTTGCGTGTCAGGAAAAGGAAGCTTCTTTGGATCTCATAAAGTATATACACCTGTATATGGTAGATACACTCGATACTCAATTTCGAACACAAAACTTTAAAAACTTAAGACTTTTATTGAACCTAAAATATAGTTTCATACAGTTAATAAGATTTTAAATGAACTTATTCGCTAACGTGGTTGACTGATCATGTCTACCTATATACAAAGAATTCTTTATGTTGAATAAAATATCTCTAAAATTTGAGACCACGTTCTAGTACCTTCTTGAAAATGGGTTCTTTTGAATAAGTTTAGCTCATTGTGTACGATGTCAGACTTAAAGCCCTTTTCAAGACTATTTAATTTAAGAAAATTCAGAATGCCAGGTCATATGAAAGTAGCTAAAAGTGTTACAAGATTTACAAGTCGATTCTTGAAACCGTGCTAAGCAAGTAGAGTAGAGGTACAGGGGAATATTTTTGATCAGCATCAGCAGCCGAATCGTTCTAGACATGTCCATCAATTCATCCGTACCTAATTCTCTGAGGCCATAAGACTTAGAGCCACAAAATTTAGTATGCAGACTCGTGTATTATGCACGCCGATTAAGTTTCTTTGAAATTTACTTCGTTTCTATACAAATAATCGACTTAAAATTGCATATTGGCTGAATAACTTTGTTAATTTCCATGTTTTTGTCATAACATTGTATATATATTTATTTAAAACACTTAATGATAATTGTACCAAATTTCTATAAAATCGAGCAACAACATCGTATAGCCACCTTACGAATAATTTTCCCTTATCTTAGCCATTATTACACAACTAGGTAATTAACAGAATCCCATAATAAACTACAATTTGGGCAAGTTTGATTGCTGATACCTTTGCCTACCACAACATAGTCCGACCCTGCATAGAATGTCCAGATATGATTTATGACTTCGATGGCGAGGGCGAGTCCGAGTGGTTTCATCTAATCCACTTGGCCAGGGGCGGCATCACGATTATGTCTCATTTAGCTAGACATTATGCACTTCAGTATTGACTTGTCATTGGACAGTCAGCTAGTCGTAGGAGATAAAACTCGCATTATTGGATAGTTATTTTTCAATGTCTGCTGTTGCTAAATGGAAAAATTGTGATTTCAGGTTTTAACTTAAACTTTACAGATAGATTAATCAATAATCAATTAATAAGCTAAGAGTATCCAATTTTAACATTATCAGTCTCTGTGAAAGACTCTAAAATACCCATGGCTATACATTTAACACTAAAACTAGTTGAGAATTACAACCAAATGAAGCGTAAAAAGGGAAAATGTTACAACAGGAAAGTCGAAACTTAGCCGAATACTTAAATATATATTTATCTGATGTAAAACAAACTTTGAAGCCTCACTAATGATTTCAATGATATTAAATATGCATTGGCTGAACTTTTTCCCAAGGAAAAATATCTAAATAATATTAGGAAATTCGTTGGACAAGTTTTCTTCCAGACAAAAGCATCTCTTATTAGGCTATTAAGTCATAGACTACAAAAGGCAATAGTTTAGGTTGAGAAACAATTCGTAGCAAGACAATGAAACTATATCTCCCAAATAACCCCATGGATTAATAGCCGCTCCTGTGATTCATGGCCTAGACAAATGCGCAGGAGATTACGAGTTGGAATTAATCTTCTATAATATATATGTATGTATATATATTTTTTTTTGGGGTTTTGTTTTTGCAATTAGCAAAATGTGCTAATTGGTGCATTAGCTCTGATTGCGATTTGGTTTTTCAGTTCTCAATGCTTCCGTCCGTCGGTTCAGACGTCCGTCCGTCTATCCGTCATTAGGCACCTGTGCGTCAAAGTCGTGATGAAACTTTTGTTAACTTTCGGACTTTCGGACGCATGGATAATTGGGAAAACTGTGAGAATTGTGGCATCTTGAACGATTTAAAACTTTTGCTAATTGCTTGCACAACAAGTCAATTAGATTAGCGTCGGCAATGTCTACCTTAAAGCCACCCCACAAAAAGCTGAAGAGTCCTCGGTCTTTGGTTTATCTTAATCCTATATAAGTGGCATATTGCATATTCAGGAAAGTAATTGACCACAACAAGTTGTTAGCCATGGCCATATTGTTTCGTTTCTTGCAACGCCAACAACCTTTGGATGTCTATTTTTTTGCTGTGCCCCATCTCTGTTTGAACATGATGGGTTTTTGGCCCCAAAATGAGAGGCAATCCATTGGTGTCCGTTGTCGGGCTTTAGTGCATTTCATTGTCTTAGCCATTGGTGTTTTGACCGAACTACATGCCGGCTATGCTTATTTGGAAAAACGAGAGATTGTCCTCGCCTTGGAGACTTTCTGTCCGGGCAGCACATCGGCTGTTACCCTGCTGAAGATGATTACCATGTGGTGCTATCGTCATGACTTGGCTTTGATGCTTAATCGAGTGAAGCAGATGCTTTGCACGGACGATGATCATCCATCGATGGATACGGGATGTGCCGTCGAGAAGAAGGCTATTATACACGCCCACGCAATGATGTCGTCCCGCATCAATTTCTGGACTCTATCGATGGCTTTCTTCACTTGCACCGTTTATGATCTGAAGCCTGTCATTTTGGTTCTTGTATTGTATGTGCAAAAACGCTACGATGAAATTCATTGGTCCACACCCTTTAATATGACGTGAGTGTGGTTTGGGTTTGTCTTAGAAAAATATAATTCAAGTTGGATTTCTGTTTAGAATGCCTCAATGTTTGCTGCAAGCTCCATGGTTTCCTTTAACCTATATATTTACCGCCTATACGGGTTATGTGACCATCTTTATGTTTGGAGGTTCTGATGGCTTCTATTTTGAGTTCTGTACCCATATATCTAGCTTGTTTAAAGCCCTTCAGGCGGAAATACTTTCCATATTTCGTCCCTTCAATGGTGAGAGACATTTTCAATGAACTATCATGCCTAACTTGTTTTTACCTTTTTTTTGTAGACAGCATTTGTTTGAGTCAAATGGAATCTTTGGAATTGGAAAAGCATTTGAAACTGATCATCATTAAGCATAATGCCATCATTGAGCTAACTAAATTCTTTCGCAAACGTTATGCCATCATAACATTGGCACACTTTGTCTCGGCCGGCTTGGTGATAGCCTTTAGTATCTTTAATCTCCTAATAATGAGCAGCAATGGTCTGGATGCCATTCTCTATGTGGCCTATACCATGGCGGCTTTAAGTCAATTGCTTGTCTATTGCTATGGTGGCACTTTGGTGGCCCAAAGCGTAAGTTCAAACTCAAGAGGTACATATGTATAATGTTTTACCCACTTATCTCTTACTTCCTGTAGAGCACTGAACTGGCTACTGTGATTAGTTTGAGTTCTTGGCAATTGTGTAAACCTCGACAACGGCAATATATCATAATGATCATCTTACGCTCTCAGAGAACTGTATCCATGGCAGTGCCCTTCTTTTCGCCATCTCTACCCACATTTGCTTCAGTTGGTATTTCAAATTGTGTTACTAAATAAGTAATTATCAAAGTTTTTGTTGACAGATACTTCAAACATCTGGCTCTTTCATAGCATTGGCCAAGTCGTTTCAATAGAGTGGAGCGTTGTATTGTATTAATTTCGTATTGATGAAGTGAAATAAATAAAGTTGCATAGTTGTTACTTTGATAGAAATACCGATAGGCCAGAGCCTAGATAATCACCCATTCAACAGGAACACGCACACTTGTGCTTTTGCCACTCAAGTGACTGTTGACCAACTGGACTCAGTTTAGCCACATTGTCCTAGCCATGAGGGAGCAGCCAACTGATACAACTTCAGAGCCTTTGAGTTTCTGGGATCGTCACGAGTATAAGATCTATAAATATGGTCACATCTATGCATTCATTTATGGTCAGGTGATTATCGACTATGTGCCCCAGAAACCGATGCGGGCTCCATTGAAAACGTTTCTGATTGCCTACAGTCATGTGCTGAGTCTAATGCTAATTGTGGTCTTACCCTGCTACTTTGGCTACTATTTTCGGGAATTGACCGAGTCGCGTGATAGGCGTATGCAATTGCTGCTCTACGTCTATTTCGCCAATACGGCCATCAAGTATGTGACGGTGATAGTCACTTATCTGGCCAATATGGTGCACTTTACGGCCATCAATCATCGATGTACAATGCAGCGACTGAAACTG
Source organism: Drosophila willistoni (assembly GCF_018902025.1). Classification (NCBI taxonomy): domain Eukaryota; kingdom Metazoa; phylum Arthropoda; class Insecta; order Diptera; family Drosophilidae; genus Drosophila; species Drosophila willistoni. The sequence continues at coordinate 8,133,054 of NW_025814053.1, read as the reverse complement.
GAGAGAGCCTTTGCCAGGACCTATGTGCATGGCTCGAAATATCCAAAGCAACGTTTCGAATTCTTTATGTATTTCAAATTCTGTCTAATTAACATTATGATGGTCATTCAGGTGTGCGGCATATTTGCCATCTATGGCAGCGAGGCGGAATCACAGAGTCACATACGCATGCATTTTGCCATTTATGGATTTGTCCTATGGAATTATACAGAAAATATGGCTGATTATTTCTATTTCATCAATGGCAGTGTATTGAAATATCTACGCCAACTGCATATACAAGTGCAAATGGCTTGGCAGGATTGCTGCAAATTGAGGCAACTGCACAGTGCCCAAATGTGCGATCGTTTGGAGGAGCTGAGACGTTGTTTCAATCAAATCTATGCTCTGCATAGGGAGAGCTTTCGCATGCATCAACTGCAATTGATGGGTCTCATGTTGGCCACATTGATCAACAATCTAACCAATTTGTTCACCATCTTCAATATGCTGGCCAAGCAAACCCTCGAAGAGATCAGCTATCCCATTGTGGTGAGCTCTCTGTATGCCCTTGGCTTCTATATAGACACCTATATAGTCACACTACTCAACGAGCATATCAAAATGGAACTACAGAGCTTGACTCTGAGCATGCGACGATTTAGTGAGCTTGAAACTTTGGACATACGCCTGGATAGGGAGATCGAAGAGTTCTCACTTCTGTTCATGCTGATGGGTGGCGATCAGGATGAAGATCGGGGCCATGTTATGCTGTGTGGCATGTTGCATTTGGACAGACGATTGGTCTACCTAATTGCGGTAACGGCTTTTGCCTACTTCATTACTCTGGTCCAGTTCGATTTGTATTTACGTAAAAGTAAAATAAATTAAAGTTTCTATACCCTTTCTTTTGGAGGATAGATATGAACCCTTAATATTCGAGTTTAAAAGAAGTTCAGGTGAGTTTTTGCTTAAACTTTTGATGTTTTACTAATATATTTTGCCATCTTTTACAGATTTGCATGTGTTCTTCAACAATTTGACCCACTGCCCTCATCATCTAAAACCTAATCGTTCTTTATTATATGTATAAATCTTAAACTTTAACAGAAATATAACAATTTAATCACATTAGCCAATAAAGCCATACCAAAAGGCAATCCAAAGTTGTCAATCAGAATTCTAAATAATTGATTCATTGACATTTTTTGAATTACTAACATATGTATTTATTTATCTCAAACACTAAAAACATAAAAAAATTCCCTATTATTGCTGTAGTCTAAAAAAAAACATTGGAAATTAATAAATACATACATACATATATCTACTTCAACAATCAAGACATCAGATTAGGTTAACACAGCTTAAATGATTTATTAGACTGATTATTTAAATCACACCTAGCCGGCTCGAGTTCAAGATTATTTCAAAGGCAACACAAAAAGGTGAGCAGGTTGTTCTAAAATTTAAATAATATTAAATAACTTTCATCGATAATTTTAAAAAGTTGCCTCTTTATTTTGATATCTCAATGAATACTTGAAAATTTTGTCACGATTTTTGATGAATTGTATACAAATGCAGGAAAAAGGTATGAAAAATATCTTTATAAGCAGCATAGACCAATTTGTGTAGAAAATTTCGATAGCTAAATTATGAATAATTTTGTTTTTAAATCCTTAACTCTAGAGATCCTGGCAAGCAATATGGCAAACCATATTCATAGTGCAATAATAAAACATTTTCGAGAACTTCATAGGCCATTAAGAAATACAATTTCCCATTGTCCTTTGATAAGAATCGTTAATTAATTGCAAGTCCTTAACTGTTTGCAGTTTGATGACCCAAGTGTGGGTGGAAACAAAACATTTTCGTTGCATACTTCTGGGCTGCAGAGTCCACGTCGTATACGCGATAATACATCTGGTCATATTTGCTGCCAAATCCAATGAACCGCAGCAAGGAGTGTCAGTTTGCAACTGTTGCCCATCAACAGTTGGTGTAGAACATGCAAGTGGATAGGTTATGCAAGTCTCTGGCACGCCGATGGCTGCTTATCTGCGGTTTACTGGGCATGACAAGTTATTATTATAGCAGGAAACGTCATCAATTGGTACGTTCCACCTGGTTGAGGATCTACAGTGGATTAGCGCTCTGCTTCTCTATAGGCGGCTATTATTTTTACTTTACCCATGGCCAGAAATACTTTATACCATCTTATTTTCGGCACTTCGAATTACTCAATGTGATTTGCACTATTAATATGAGTCTGCATTTGGTAGTTATAGTCGCTCAATCGGTTCAGCGTCTGACAAACGAGAAGGAAATATGTCGTCTGTGTAATCAATTGATGTCACTCTGTCGGATGTGGAAGCTAAAGCATTCATTCAATTCCACCTGCAAAGTCCTGTTGCTGACCAAGGCATTTACCTATGTACATCAAGTCACCAGTTCACTGGTTGGGATACTCATTGTGATCGAGTCACGACGTCTCACACGGATGGACATTTTCTGCAATTTATATTATATCTTCAATTTCAATATAATGTTCTCTCACATGTTGGCCTACATGCTCATACTGCTGCAATTGGCCGAGACCATGAGATTGAATGCTGCCGATGGAAATTTGCAATTCTGGACTAAATTGTGTCGGCAGGCGAAGCTGTCGCTTATGACGCGCCGGATTCATCAGTTGTTTGCCCTCGAAATAGTCATCGTCCTGCTGGCACATCTATTTTTTAATACATGTACCTTCTACTTGGCCTATATGATAACCAGAGATGGTCAATACTGGAATATCAAAGTGCAGCTAACAATCTTCTCCTTTCTAATTAAGTTGTTGGACATTTTACTAATTCAATTAGTTTGTGAGTATCTGTTAGCCGAGGAAAAGCAACTATTTCGGCAGCTTAACTCCTTGGAATTCCAAATCGATACAGGAGAGGTGGGTACATACATACATACAAAAATGCATAAAAATGTTATCATTTAATCCTTTTGGGTTTCAGTGCCAAATAGCCCAGCTAATGCATGCCACGGTCTCCTCGAAGTGTCCTCCTAAACATGTCCTGGGCATGTTTAGCCTGGACAAACGTTGCGCCTTCAATATCATGAGCAGCAGCCTCGGTTATGCCATCCTAATAATGCAAATTGGATATATATATCGGGAGATATAATCAATAGTATTTGATTTTATCTAAACTCTTTGCATGCGCCACGCACCCAAATTTGGTTTGGTAAACAGAAAGCACTCAAATCAATAAGCAAATAATTCCAAATACTAATTAATTGGAAATATTATATCGATTTTGTCAACGTTATACTCTTTCCTCTGCTCCTCTGCTCAGTGGGGTAGTCCAATTATTCTCACTTGTTGATCAAAATATCAAATATTACAATGCTCGCCATCGGGAGTTTTTAAAGAAAGAAACATATGTCTAAAATATCTAAAACGAAACCGGGTAAATTAGTTAATTTAGTAAGAATTTGTTGAATCTAATCAAAAGATCGAGCCGCCATTCTTTGGAGTCGTAGTTAAGACTTTTGTTTGAGAAGTTCCCTTGAATTGGCCAAGTGAATTGCGTTTAATGTTTATGGAACCGCGAATTTTGATGTGAATTCTTGGAAATCGCTTAATATTTGATGAGGACTTTCTTATCGAACCCAGCAACCATTTATGTTGTCGAGGCACAATTTCAGATTCTTTAGCATGGCACTCTGAACTGGCAGTCAGGGGGATGCTCTTTGTTAAGGGACTCTTTTGAATTTGATTCCTTAAAGTTTTCAACCTTGAATCACAATCTTTTGAATGCATTAATGGCTCAGTATTTTTTTGATTTTTCGAATTCACTTTTACAATTTTTCTTCGAAATTTGGAAAGTAACTCTTCAGTCGTAGGTAACTTTTCGGTTTCTATTTCTTTCAACCTTGAATCAGAATCTTTTGAATGCATTAATGGCTCTTTTTTTTTTTGATTTTCCGAATCCACTTTTACAATTTTTCTTCGAAATTTGGAAAGTAACTCCTCAGTCGTAGGTAACTTTTCGGTTTCCATTTCTTTCAACCTTGAATCACAATCTTTTGAATGCATTAATGGCTCACTTTTTTTTTGATTTTTCGAATCCACTTTTACAATTTTTCTTCGAAATTTGGAAAGTAACTCCTCAGTCGTAGGTAACTTTTCGGTTTCTATTTCTTTCAACCTTGAATCAGAATCTTTTGAATGCATTAATGGCTCACTTTTTTTTTGATTTTTCGAATCCACTTTTACAATTTTTCTTCGAAATTTGGAAAGTAACTCCTCAGTCGTAGGTAACTTTTCGGTTTCTATTTCTTTCAATGCCCTTGGAACTGCAATGTGTTTGCCAATAAATCTCTTTCTATCGACTCGATCATGTCGCCTGAGAACCTTTTCGGTGGCCACCGTAAGCAAATTGCTTATGGACTCTATGACCTTATGGGAATCTAAATGTTTTCTGCTTGGCTTCACATATCGAACGAGTTTCGGCATATCGAGACGTTTCATTTTTTGCGGTGAACTCAAATCCTTATAGAAGCTACCCAAACGTATGGCACTAACTGCATTGGTCACACCCAATTGACGGCTACTCGTACGGTGTTTCAGGTGGCGACCATCGGCATTCCTTTTCTTAAGTGTCACCAGAACTTGCCAGTAATCGCCATTGCGCTCAATGGGTTCAAAATTCACCAAATCGAAATTAGCTGACAGCATTGAAAAAATGACAATGACAATTTAGAAATTAAATCACAACACAAACATTGGCTTGATCTTACCCATGTCTTTGTCCTTGACCCCGCCCTCTGAACTTAAATTAGAGAATGTCCGGGTAGAATGGTTCAACTTACGGTGATGTATATCTCTATTTAATCGATTAGTCCTCATCATGCTTTGACTGCTTTTTTTCTTGGCCAGCAAACGCTGTAGGGGACCAGGCGGGCATTCGCGAGGCGTATTAACTTTTTCTGTAAATGAAACTACCGTGTAACTAATTATTTTGCTTTCTGTCGCATTACAATATTACGTTTTACATGGCAGTGCTTCATATATGACCTTAAACAGGCCTGCATTGAACCAATCTTGAAACAATGACTCATTATAAAAGCGGATAAATGCGATAACTAAATTTTGAAAGTAATAGGGCCAAAGTTAGTCTATGGAAAGTTTTTGAGACAATAATGTTTAACACATGAAGGCAAAATTCGAAATGAAATGTAGAACTAAAATGATTAGATGTCTAAGGCTTGCTGATCACAAGATATTGTTGCCCCTCCAAGTATGCAATAGATCTTTCCTCTGCTATTTTCAGTATTTTTTTTGGCATCAAATCGAAAAATGTTGTAAAATTTATTGAAAATTTAACTTAATGACTTGGAAATTCATTAATTGGTGTTATCAAATAAATAATTTATACAAATTTAGTGATAACGGTGCATTTTTCATGCGCTTACACAGTCAAATGTTTAAACAATTGTTTGTTCTGCTAAAATTGGCTGAAATTTTTACTAAACTTTGCGACAGACGTTAAAATAAACGTATGTTAAATACATATACTGTTAGTTAATTATTTTGAATCATTAGAGTATAATGATTAGACCGAAAACTAAATGCTATTTAGATGCCAAATTTTGTTCATTATCTTTTTTTAATTGTGTTAAATATCTGGGCCTCATCCTCGGCAGGCGATTGAATTGGAAAGCCCATCTCAAGGCCAATCTCATTTAAACCTGAAGCTGTCCAAGATGCAGTGGCTATGCCGTAGATTTGTCAAAGCGCCTCCCTTTGCGCGCAATTCCGTGATTCACAAAGACCTCAACATCCCGTCGATCAAAAGCGAGATTCGAAAATTAGCACTCGATACTGCTTCAGGTTGGAAACCCACGAAAACACACTGGCCCTTAAAAGATGCCGATCTGCAGTTCAGATCGGAGCCGGCGGACTGGTGATTCGACGCTGAAGGCCCGATGCTGCTGCAAGTCCTATTCGTTCAAATAATTTTCTGATTTAAATTTAACTGCTAAAAATGTTTAATTTATGTTTACGCCAATGTATTCAATGTAACTCTTGACTAACAATTAAACTTTGCTGTACCCTGTCATGTTTTAGATAGGAAATTCTATCCTGCTGTATGTGTAGATCAATAAAAATCGAAAAAAAAGCAATTTTAAACTGGGCTATAGGTAAAAATGATTCAGGATCATTGTGCATTGGGCCCAATGCACGTTTTTATACACATATCACTAAAACCAATAATTTAGAAAGTGCAAATCACGCAAGATCACATTGCGTATACGTACTTATAGAGTTGTGTCTGTTGTGTAAACTCTCAACTCTTTCTTATTCGAATCAATAAAATAAAATAAAACAAAGTTTATATTGTTTGGTTTTTTTTTTTTTGTTTTTTTTGGAAATTTATGATTACGTATTTATTTTGTATTTCGAGTGTCTCAAGTATTGCATCGAATGAGAGAATGAATGCATGTTTCACATATCGTCATCTTAGTCGTTTATAATTAGTTGTTTTCTTTGTTTCACTTTTAGGTTTTCAGCATTGTACATATACATATACATATGCATATACATATGTATATATGTATGTACATATGAGTATTATTGTACATATGTATGCATTTATTATGTACTATATATGTGTGTGTGGGTGTGTGGATTTTGGTATGGGTGTGGGTGTGGGTTACTGTGTGTGAGCCATGGCAGCAAATTGCACTTGAATAAGTACATAATACATACATATGTGTAAAAGTGAAAATGTGATCATCATCAATCATCAATCATCATCATCATCATCATCATTAGAGCAGTGTATTGTAGATACTTTTTATGCCTTATACAAAAAGGTTATAGAAGATCATGTTTATTACATTGTTTTTGTTTTTCTTTTTTTTGTTTTCTTTTTTTGTTAGTTTTGTTAAGTTAACTCAATATTATATATTTTAAATATACATGTATATTAATTAATTTAATGTAATGACTAAACGTGGGGAAGGAAAACAATAAATCAATTGCAATTTCGAGCAGATGATGTTAACCAAGTTGAGCAGCAACTGCCTACAAAACTGTATATAAGTATAGTATGTGTGTGTATGTGTGTGTATGTGTATGTGTGTGTGTGTGAGTGGGTGTATGTATGCTGATTTTATTTTTCATCATATTTTTTCTTTTCTTCTTTTTTTTACTATAATTTGTTCAACTTTTTTCAAATATTGACAACAACAACAACAAAAAAGGCACAATTTTGATGAAACGCTTCCTATATGTAAGTTTATCTCTGCATGTGATGAATATGATTACGAATATGCATATGACTATGAATATGATTCTGACTATAAGCATGAGCATGAGCATGAGCATGAGCATGAGATAATGTATTTATGTTAGGGGATTGAACAAATTTTGATGATCAAAAAACTCTTTGCAGTGCCTTTTATACTCATATATCTATCATATACTAAGTTTACATATACTTATGCGTCTTTTTCTTGTTTTTTTTTTTTAATTTCAATTAGTTAGTTAATAAAAAATTAGTTTTTAATTAATTGGTTTTAGTTAGTTTTGTGTTATATATTTGTTTTTTAGTTTGCTTTTGTTAAACTTTTGCATACATTTCTCTAAAGCCTCAATAATAATTGGGTCTATGTGAATTTACAAAGAATTATCACACAGGTCCACACAATATTTCGATAAATCGATAACTTTTTGTTGCCTCCCCCTTCTACCGATAAGAGCCGATTATTATGAGATTTCATTTTTCATAAGTTGGAAAATATTTGTTTGAAAGGCCCAACAAAATGTACATAATAGGAATCGGAATCTCATTGGAAAAAACAAAACAAATATTAATAGTCGTCCTGCATAATAATAATTGAATTTTCATATCCATGATCCCAATTCCATCTAGTTAATTCAATTAATTTCCGTTATATAGTTACAGGCGCCAGGTACAATTTGCTCTTTAGTTTCGAATGAAAGTTTTGTTGTGTTGTGTTCAAATGTACTCAAACTCAAACACACAAATCACTTACAATCATTCACAGCCTGCCTCCTGTGTCCTGCACTTTAACGCAATACATAATCGATGATATCCTTAGTCTCTATCATCATTCCGGATCGTAATGCATCGAATGTGCGCACTTAAAGAACATTTTTAAGGAAATACTACATATACATATATATTGCTCAATAGTTTAATGATATCCATCATTCACATTTCATTACAGATGAAAAAAGAAAATAGAAGAAAAAAATGAATAAACATATATGTATGTATAATCCGAAAACCATTTCTAATTGCTTTGCTTGCGAATTTTTTTGTTTGTATTGTTAAGTTTTCTGTAATGTAAATATATATATATATATATATATATATATATGTATGTATAATTGATTAAAAAGTTGTTCGATTTGTTTGAATTTTTATTTGTGTTTTTGTTTTTCCTTTCTTTTGTTTACCCTTTTTTGTTTTGTTTTCTCTTTTTTTTTGTTTTGTTTTTCTTGTATTACATTAAAGTTTGCTTTGATGGTTGTTTTTATCCCTTCTTGTTTTAAAGATTTAAATTATTATAATTCGCATAGGTTGGTTGTTTTTGTTTTTATGTTTTTGTTTTATGTTTTTCTTTATTTTAAATATAACAATGCTTTTGCGCGTACATGTTTTATGCATTGTTCTCGTATAATTTATATATATATATATATGAAAAAAGATGTTTCTTCACTTTTAAATAATATCAAGCTATGGAACAAAAAAAAAAGCATACATATATATATAAATATATATATAATGTGGGAAAATGTGTTAAGTAGTAGGTTAATGGAAACTGTGGCGAGAAAAAAATTACAAAAAAAAATCATAATAATAATAATAATATATATATATATATATATAAGTATATTTTAAAGTATTCTTTAAATTTTAATAAACTTTCATTGCAATGTGTGTGCGCGTTTGCTTTATAATTTATATAAATCAGCAAATACTTTTCTAATTACTTGTTTTAATTAATTTGCAATTCGATTTAATTTCTTCTCATTTTTCCTTCTCTTTAACCGCATCGGCATGTGTCTAAGTTTTATGTGTGTGTATGTGTGGGGTGGTGGGGGAGAGGTATGGAAAGGGATATGGGTATGTTGTATGGGTGAGAGAGTGTGTGTGTGTGTTGTTACTATATATATGTAATAGATTTCTTTAATCATTTGTTAATGTACAATAATTATATGTCATATTCAATCAAAAGTGACAAACAATCTCATTTCATTTATACACTTTACTCTTTTCCGTTTTCGTCTAATAAGTAAAATGACTTTAATGCACATTTCGACGAGTTATATATAAGTATACATACATACATACATATATATATATATACATATGTATAATCTTCGTATATATGTAGATGTGTTTGTGTGTGTAGTTTAAGGATAAATACATATTTGTATTTACTGTGGCTCTCCTCTGTCTATGACCCTTGCAAAAGTTGTCTTTATTTCATTTGATTGAACAAATTATAAGATCAATTCTTTACAACGTTAACTAAATCGTGTAGATGTTTAATTGAATGTCGATCCGAATAACGAATTGAATGACTCATATATGTATGTATATATGTATGTAACTCAAGCATTTTTGCAAGGGCATCAAAAAAATTCTGACCACAGCCGAAATTAATTCGACTTATCTCTTAGTTTTTTCTTCTTTGTTTTTAGTTCTGTAGATGTAACTTTACTATGTAAATTGATTTATATAGTTGTTGTTTCTTGTGTGTTGGGTTGTTTAGCTTTTTAGGCAAAGGCGAGTGGGAAAAATTACATACATCTAACAACAAATGCACCAGCGTGTGTTTCTTTTTTGTTTTGTTTTTGTTTTTACTTATCATCATCGTCCTCATTACTAAACATTGTTGTACTTAAATTTACATTTATAATTTGTATATACATATATGTGTATGTATATATATATATATATATATATATACATATGTGTATAGTTTATATGCATGCCTTTGCATATGACTCATATGTATACATATATTTTTGTATATATATGTATGTAAAAAAAAAAACATTATCGTCAACATAACTACTATAACTCTTGGCTCTCAAATATATGTATAAACATCAACATAAACAAACAACACTAGCGCTTAACGAACATTTTCCATTTTCCATGTTTGGCTTCTTTTTTTTCGTTTTTTGTTTTTTTCTTTTCCTTTTTCTGCCAAACGTATTTTTTTTTTTTTTTTTGTTTTTTGTTTTTTAGTTTTTAATTTATGGTTTTTTTGTTTTAACCAACTTTTGTTCTAACTAAAGTCTATACACCTTTCCGCTGCTTTCCGCTTAATCTTTCTGCTCGTCTCTTCATCTTTTGATCTCTCATCGGTTTTGTTTTGTGGACAATTCTAGTTTAGCTACATTAAGTTGGCTGCTGCGGCTAATTGTAGTCGGTTGTTGTGTGTGTAATGTCGTCTCAATGTCAATGTCATCAATGTTATTGTTTTATTGGTTGTCATATCAGTGCGATTGATTGATTGCTGTTTGTCCTCCTGTCGGTGTTACTCCAGTTGAAGATGCTGATGTTGCTGATCCTGCTCCTGCTCCTGCTGTTGTTGTTGTTGTTGCTGTTGCTATAGTTGTTCTCGAGACTGGTCGACAACGTACTCGAGGCGGCAGTGTCCATGTTGTTGTGGCTGTTGGTCATAGAGATTCCTTCGATGGTACCCAAATAGTTGGTCCCGATTGTGACCAAATCATTGACTTGACTTTGCTATAGATTTCCTCAATTGTATCGCCTTGAACAACGCCTGCAAAAACAACGCATAGAGTTTAATGTGAATTTCAATCTGTAATTTTATGTGAAATAAACTAACCAGTAAAGTATTCGCCAAACTCTTGTTCCATCTTAATGGCGCGCTCGTAGGTTTTCTTAGCCTGCTCCTCAGTCATGCGACGATTCATTTCCCTGAGATAAATTATAAATAGAGTGGACCGCATAGATCAAGTCAACTATATCTCTACTTACATCACCGAATCAACAGATTTGGGTTTAATAAAGACCGCCACTGGATAAAGCTGTGCCACTTGCAGCCGTTTGATGGCATTGCCAGACACATCCAATATGCAATGTTTGCCCTTTTCGGCCACCTCACGCACACTGGCCACAGAAGTGCCATACAGGTTATCATTGTATTGGCCAGCTTCAATGAACAGATGATTCTGTATATCACGTTCCATCTGCTCGCGCGAAGACACAAAATGATAGTCACGGCCATCCACCTCGTACTCACGTTTTGGACGTGTGGTGTCTGCAAATTTGAAGAGTCGTTTTAGTCATTCACTTCAGTTTTCTTAATAGCTAGAGGTAATACTTACGTGGCACACAGGATCCAAATTTATCTGGATACTCGGATATCAAATCATCGTTAATGCGATCCTTCAGTGGTCCCAATATTATGACGGGACGTGTATAATTGATGGACAAACGTTGCACTGCCTCATAGGATAGAACGTTTTCCTCGGAAGCTGTAAGGATTTATATAGGCAATGGGCATTAGGATATTGTGCGGGTGCAAAAAATAAATAAATAATCGACAAAATAATTATAAAAACAATAATAATAATAATAATGTAAAGATAGGTAATTAAAAATTTAAAAATAAAAATGGAATTTCAAATGATTACAAGATGAAAAAGGAAAGAAGATTTATAGTAAGAGAAAATAGTTGTTTGTTTTTGTTTTTAAACCTAAAGTTAAAGTTACTCTCTCTTTCTGGAAATAAATTGATCAATTTACCTCATTTTAATAATAATAATAATAATAAGATAAAAGTTTAAAAAGTTTTGGCGGAGAGTGGGGGGATGGAGTAGGGTAGACTTATACAGTAACTTTAACTAAACTATCTAACAAATAAAGTTAGAACAGTAATTTTTCAATTTTTACTTTTACAACAATTCAAAATCAAATTGATAAAGAAACATAATATATTTTGACCTGCCAGCTAAAATTCTTTCACCGATCGTTAACATAGATATATATAACTTGTAGTTAAAAAGGATATAGAAACAGGAATGAAATGTTTTGTCTGTTTTGTTCAAAAGATTGGCTGGCAGGCCACAGATAACGAGGCAAGAGAAGAGAGTTGGTGCTCAGATCGAAAATGAAGAGGAAAAATGGAAGAGAGGGAGAAAAAACAAGGACTAAATATGATAGTCTTTAAATAAGTATATATGTAGATATATAGTAGTGTGTGAAATAATCATATATTACATAGGTTATATGCTATTTTATATATGTAGATATATGACTAAAATATACATATTATATAAATATATAAGACAAATTTAGTTATAGAGAAAAAGAGAGCGATAGACATAGAGAGATGCTTAATATATATAGTATAGAGATAGTTATATATATAGTGGACAATCATTGACAACAAAATGCGAGCTACGAGCAACAATAATACAATATACATACACATATTAAACACACACACACACACACCCACGCACACACATTTTAAATACAATACAATGATAATTATATAAAAAATCATATCAAAAAAAAATAGAAGAAGAAAACAACAAAGACAAAACAAAATACATACACATACTAATGTCTAAAATATAAATTATTGTGATTATCATCAAAGCTTAAGCACTAGATTCAGGTCGATTGTAAAGACATATGAATTATATATGCAACGTCGACAGATAAACCAAACTTTTGTGGTCAAGTCATAGAAACATTTGGTGTTTAGTTAATTCCCTGAATGGTCCTTAGAGCATATGTATTTAAGTATGATCTGTAATTCATGTGGTTTACTCACTGTGCTGTTAGGCATCAAGTTTAGAACTTACAGATAACCAAATTATATACTACTACATACAATATTGTCATACATACACCTGTAATTCAAGTTACTCCATCGAGTTACTAACACCCTGTAACGTGATAACTAAACGACGACCCCATCTATTTATTTGAATACCTGGCTAGAGGCAGGGCCAGCTGTATAAATTGCTGTCATGGGTTACAGGGTATTAGAAGTCTCTATTTAATCACATTTTCCAAAAGGGAATTCCCTTTTTTCTTCTTCTTTCTATTACCAATGAAGCGCATATATTTTCTCAATACGTCAAAGCATGCACTTAAGACGGCTTGAGGTCAATCTCCAAAAAAAGATTGTTTCAATGGCAGCACAAAAAGGGCGAAACTCTTTCAAAAAATAAGGTAAACTTAAGCTTTATAAGCTTTTTTGCTTCATTTTGGGTTTGCAATTCGCAACTAGTTTTAGCCTTGAACGTATGAAATGGCAATTTAGCAAAGTCTGTTGATGAAAAAATTTGGTGGTTTTTTAAATAGTCTTAATCTTCTTTTAAAAAATTATCCTCGAGCCGTTTTAAATGCAAAGTTTGACTTAAATTTCAAAAACAGTCGCGTTTTAAACAGTTTCTCTCAATATACGTTATCAAATAGAATGTCATGACTTTTGTGTGTGCAATACAATAATGAATAACACTCGTGTCGTCCGACTTGTGTATAAGTCTCACTTTTTTATTTATAATTAGATAATTATTATGATTTCAATTTCGATCAAATATAATACTTATAGTACATAAACTGTATCAATTAGACAATTAAACACTATGAATTTATCATTTTTTGGGGCTTATCCTTTCCGTTTCAGTTGTCAGATTCAACGAAAATGATTTTGCGGTGTATGTCGTAACACACACACACGCGCACCACACTCACATACACACACATGCAATGCCATAAGCAAAAAAAATAAATAAAATGGCCATGGGGCGTGGTTAGGGTGGTGTGGCTTGGGAATTCTACGCAGAATGCAAAAGAAATGTATGTGTAAAACGCGTCTACAGTGAAAATCTGAAGGGTACACAGAGTGAAAGTGAAGTGAAAGTGATTGAGTAAAGGGCGGAGATAGAGAGAGAGAGTTGGAGCTGACAGCTTTAATTAAGCCACAAAACTTATAAACACAACAAAATATAATGAAACAATTTAACAAAACATTTTTGTGTATATCAATGATCAATATTTTTGAGACGAACACGCAAATTAAAGCAGATTGAGCGACTGATATCATTTTATTTCATATATTTTTCTAGGGGTATATACCTAGAAGCAAACTGAATTGATTTGAGTTGAATTGAATAGTGTATTGATTACACAGGCCGACATTATTTTTGGTGACGTTAACCTGAGAGGTGTTTTTAACTAGTTCGGGTACGCTGATTCTGACTGCATACTCAGTTTTTGTTTATCACGTCCAGATATTGTGAAATAAGGGGATCATCTAAGGTTGGAAAATAGGCACCCAAAAGTATACTATATTGTTCATGAAAAATAGCTGTTGTTTGCCAACAGTACTAATAAACAATTTGTTAGATGCATAAAATCCCTTCGAGTCCCTATAGCATACTTTTTGGTTCGAATTTTACTCATTTTGGAACCATATCCAAAGTGTATGATAATATGCATGATAACAAAGATGATGATTTTGTGTAAATTGCGTTTAAATCATACCTAATATATTAATAGGTTAAAATAATAACGTTTAGAGTATAAAAATTTGTTTAGAATATACTAGAAAGTATTGAAAATTAGGCCATTTTGAATAATTCCAAAGCGAAATCTCGACGTGATGGGCAAAAACTAAGTACAGGGCCGTGATCAGCACCCCCAAACAACTATAAAAGACCTATTGAACTTGGAACACTTTCGGCCGTTGTTATCAGTTTGGATAATTTTTAATCATTTGCCCTAACCTACACATTCTCTCATGCATTTGCTTTGAATGCAAATAGATTAGAGAAACGATAATCAGACAATGAAAAACTAAACTGAAAAAATAGGTCCAAATACACTAACTAAATCTAATGAGCACACAGCTCTCGGTGAAATCATAATCATGGAAAAAGTTTAAAAAAAAAACAATATAGAAAATGTAAGTCTTGAAAATGTATTTCGCAGAGTATTCAGACTCTGGATATAGATCATTAGAAATAAAGATTGTGTAAAATCCTAGGAAATGAATTCTTGTTTTTGGTTTTCTAAACATTTTCACAATAAATTTAATAGTAAGAGTATAACTCAAACAAAAAACAGATTAACGAGTACTCCCCAGAAATGTTGTGCATTGCTTTTTGGATGCATTTGAATGTATTCATAAGGAATACCATGAGTGTAAACAGGCAATGGAAATGACAAGTAAATAAAGAGAAAAAATCATAAAAATTTCTTCAATATTCTAATAAATAATATTTTTGGTTTGTTTTGCATTAAGCAAAATTATTCAAGTGGATATTAATGAGTAAGTGAGACAGACCGCGCGCGAGGGAGAGAGAGTGCGGGAGATATAGAAGGAGAGAGAGAGAGAGAGAGAGACAGCAAAATGAATATGAAAGAAATAGGATAACAAAAGCAAGAGATAGCCAGAGAAAAAATAATGAGAATATTTCTTGATTTTTAAATCAACTAAACAAGAAGAACTTATAGAAATATTTGTTTGCATTTTGTTTAACTTATCAATTTAAAATTTGTAATTTATAAATTTTTATTTTTTTTTTGTTTTCTTGGTTTTTTTTTAGTTGTAAAATTTATATATTTTGTTGAGAGTTAAATTTTTGTTTGTTTTTTTGTTTCTTTTCATTTGTTGTACAAAATGTTTGGTTTTTTCTATTTGTTTTGGATATTTATTTCAGTTGCTCGACTTACGATAGTCAGCATCGTTATTCTCCAAGTAGATAAGAGTTATCTGCTCCATATCGGGTAATTCCACTCTGTAGATAATTTCGCCTGCGCGTATTGCGTTTTCGTATTATCAAAGATTGTTTTTTTTTATTCGGTTTTTTGAGGATTTTTGGTAGTAGTTATAGTAGCAGAAATTGTTGTAGTAGTAGTAGTAGTAGAAGTTGGTGATGATGGTCGGGTTTCATTTTGGTGGTTGATTGATTGTTTGATCATAAGTAGAATAGAAGAATTTAGTAGTAGTAGTAACGTAGTTGTTGCATTTGTTGTAGTTGTTGTTGTTGTTGTAGTTGTTGTTGTTGTCGAGCGAGCGCATGTTTATAACAGATATATATGTATATATATATATATATATATATATATAGATGGAATCGTTTCAGTTCAATTTAACAAATTAATAAACAAATTGGTTTTTTTTTTTAGTTTTTTGTATATAAAACACAATTAATAATTTGAAAAAAAAAAAAATATTTCAAAAAAATTTTACAAAATTTCAATAAACATTGTTGTTGTTTTTTTTTTGTTGTTCGATGATATATTTTAGATATCGGTTGAATCAAACGACAAATATTCGGGAAGTTACAGATACGTTTCGTATGGCACACACAGAAAATAGTAGTAGAAGTAGTAGTAGTAGTAGATGTAGTAGTAGTAGTTGTAGAAGTAGTAGTAGTAGTAGTAGTTAGGTAGTAGTAGAACAGTTGCAGAGGTAGTAGGCAGTAGACAGACAGAGGAAGAGAGAGAGAGAAAGAAATAGAAATAGAGAGTAGAAGAGCATAGTTGAGAACGAACGAAGAATTAAACGCACACGCACACACACACGCACACACAAGGGGTTAAAGTTGATTAGAGAAAAAGAAAAACGAAGAAAAAAAAACACAGAAACGAAAAAGAAAAGAGAATCGCAATTAGTTATTAAACATAAATATATATATATATATATATATGTTTATATATCTATATATATATATAAGTATGATATTGATTACACATATGAATGTATATGTATAATACATATATAATATAGTTACATACATATGTATCTTCTCGAGTGACCTTTGTGTACGTGTGCGTGTCTGTCTGTATCTATATGTGTGTGTGTCTGTGCCTGTGTGTACCTTCATAATTGCGTGAATATGAACAGGTAAAGTCGTGAGAAAAAAAGTAGTTGAAAGCTTTGAAATAGATGATTTATTTTCGTTAAGCATAGAAGAACTTTCGATATCGAAAATATAATTAATGAGATAGTGTAGGGGCTGGTATAACAATATTTATTCAAAGGACCTGGCTTATAACATTTAATTATCAAACATATATATATGTATAGGGGAAAAGGGGGCTAATCGGCGCATGGGGCAACCCGGCGCAGTCGAATTATCTTGAAATATAATAGCACGATCCAAAAAGTGATAAGTGTCCTAAGATCGCATTTTGGTAGGCTATATTTGGATAATAAACTTAGAACTTAGTATCCGAAATTTTTGGGATTATGTAATTTTTAACCTCTAAAATCAATTTCTTTTCGCCAAGAAACGGTTTCAAAAACATTGATTAAATTTTTAATTTTGACTAAGGGTGGGGCGAAATGGCGTACAAGTAGAAATTTATATAAGGCGTTTTAAAATCATAACTATATATAAACTAGTTATTGATAAAAACAGTGCATGTGTTAGATAATTCCGACTCATAACCGATCAGAATGCTATATCATGTAGCTGCCACTATATTTTGTTTTTTTTTTTTTTTTTTTTTTTTGAAAAATCACTTTATTCTATATAAAAAACTTGTAAAACAATGATGCGCCACATTGCCCCGCGATTTTTGACAACGCCAATTTCGGGTTTATTCGAAAAAACCGCTATAGCGTTGTAACGGTAAATTATATCGAAACGTATCTTTGATCAATAGTTGGACAATGAATTAACCTTTCATTTAAGTGCTCATATGAGAGCATACGAGCTCCCGATCAGGCCGATTAGCCCCACTCTCCCCTAAGTATTAATTTTGGTCCAAAGGACTGAACCACATTTTTAGATTATTTGTGCAGTTATCTCTCCCAGTTAAAGCATTTAAAACATTTGAATAAATTACCAAGACAAAGTGAATAAAATTTCATATCTCGAAAATCAAAAAAAAATCTATTTTTTTCTATTACGCTTGTGAGTATTTAACTCAAAAGTCTTGAGTTTTGTTATTTTTTATAAGATTTGTTGTTTTTTTTTATCAGAAATCACCTGGATGAGTCTATTTTAATCCTCTGGTTGATCAAAAAGTGATTACTTTCATACTTAATTATATGAAGACACAAAAACGACTCTTCGATATGCTCAAAATCTGTTTTAAACAAAGTAAAGACTATCGACGTTAAAAATATAAAAAAAGACTCTAAAAAGAGTCAAAAGTGATCAAAAAATTACATTATTATTAGGGTTAAAGGTATCATTTTTGATCAGAAAGTTTGCTCTTTTATAATTACTTTAAGTAATGCTGGCTGGAAAGGGCCTTAGGAATTCGTCCTAGGAAAGTTTCGTTTGAAATTGCGAAGGAGGTTTTTTTATGCAAACATAAATATGAAAAAATCGGCATTTTTAAAATCGGTTGTAATAAAGAGACTAGATATATCTAACATAAGTAATATCTAGTTAAATCTATTTTTTTTTCATATAATTTTTGAATAACAATATTTGGCAGCATTCTGCGAAACTTTTTTTATTTATTGTATACTTTTAGATAAACGAATCCTCAATGATAAATATAAAATATTTTATGCAAGAAAAAATATTCAAAAATTATCTTAAAAATTCTCCAAAAAGGGGGAGAAAAAAAGGATTGGTTCGAAAATTCGGATCACTAAATTTTCCACCCTGTTTATTGGTGTTGTTCACACTTGTTTTTTTTTCGAAGTGAGATCACTTGTTCAGTTGATTACCACATTGCTCAATTGTTCAGTATGAGAATTCAGAGTTCTGATCTTACAAACGATCAAAAAAAAATAAAGAGCTGGTAAGCAAAAAAAAGAACAATTAAAATAGAACGTGTTCAGTCATTTCTGTACACTCAGTCGTCATTAACACTACTGGCATAAGAAATCAAAGGTATTTCGATCCTGATACATAATTAATTCTCACCAATTTCTTATTTTGACCAAATCATATGAAAGTTCTTGAGAACATTTACTTATTTCTGTTCATTTTATGGGGGAATTTATCTACCGAGAGAAGATTTCAATACCCTATTTTATTAAATCTCTATTGTAAATGTTTAGGTAAATAATATATATACTTTGCGGTCGAAAATACTATGTGTAATACATAGTAGTCGATTGCTATATATGTATGTCTATGATTGGTGATATGTATGCATAATGTATGTATGTACATATATATATGTATATATATATCCATAAAAATTGATTATATTGATTCATCTGGCAAACATTGAGAAACACCACAACGTGTATTTATTATATACATACATACATATACATAGAGACTATGAAAGAATATATCACAAATAAAATGTATTCTTGTGGGTTGTGGCAGTGGAGGAGGGGGAATGGGAGGGGGAAGAGATTATTGATGGCGCTCTCACCATCAACTTGTTTCATTTTGTATTACTTGCTGGATGTATGTTAATATGTATATGGTAGATAGATGTATGTATGTATGTATGTATGTTTGATGTATGTACATACAAAATGTTTTAAACTATATGTATGTATGCACTTATGTAAATATATATATATATATATATGTATATGAATAAATATTAATTAAATAGTCATTATAATTGAAACATAAAACAAAAATCATAAAAATAAATTAAACAAAACCATAAACAGAAATAGCTATACCACCGACTTATGTAGAATAACGTATAACTGAAGAGAACTGCAACGAACATATGTTCATATGTATGTACATATTAGACTATTAGATTAAACATTGTTCGGTTCCAAAATATCGTATAAAAGTCGCTTAGATGACAGGGGGCAGCTTAGATGAAAAATTCCATCAATCATTCTCTCTTTTGAATCTTCTCCAAGGACAACAAAATTCGTTGCAGTTCTCTGATTTTAGGGAAAATAAATAACTTGATCGAATAATAAGTTTGTACATGTATATCAAATAAGTGTGTGCATGTATGTATGTATGTATGTAAAGAGGATATCTATGTATGTATAGTGTATAGAGTTTAATCGATGTGTATGTATTATATGATGTATACATCGTTTGTACATTAGGTATGTACAAATGTATTTTAAATCAAGTGTAATGATGAATATGTATGTTTTTGTGTGTTGATTATTAGTAAGATTATGAATGATTGTGAATATATATACATATATATCAGAGTGTGAATATATTGTGAGTTATAGAAATTGTATATTTCAATTTGATTCTAATCAAAGAGTACATACCTCCTTCAGCATTGGCATCGTCTTGTGTGTAGCAAAGCATAAAAGCTAGAATAAATGAAAAAAAAGAGAGAGAGAAAGGAAGACAGAGAGAAAGAGAGAGAAAGAGAAATAAACGAAAAAAAGAGAATCGAAAAAAGATATACGATATTTGTTGGTCAGTTAAATAATAGTATAGTTGTGTGTGTGTTTTTGTGTATATATATAGTCAGATAGATCAGTAGTGTATATATATATTAATTTCATGTTTGATTGTAAGAATTAGTTACAGGATGATCAGGAGAAAAGACATAGAGGGAGAGAGAGAGATACAGACATTGTATGACAGAGAGAGAGAGAGAGAGAGACAGTCGGGATAGGATAGATAGATAATAAGCAATTAGTCTGATCAAAAGCAATCAAATATGATTCAGTTTTGTTTGTTCTTGTATGGATTTATCATTTATCGTTTTTATATAGCTTTTCCCAGGCACCTAAACTACATACATACATATCGTATATATATATATACGATAAACGATAACGGTTAGTACAGTGAGTTAAAATAATGAGAATAATGCGAAGAGCCGCAGCCGTAGACCATAACCGTGACACGCTGATTGAATTGATTGATGAATATACATATGTGTATGTATGTATCGATGTACATATGTATGTAAGTATGTACGAAAGTATGCACGAATATGCTCTAATACAAGAAGCCATACATCTTATACACCAATATAGAACCCGCCGAGCTTACACAAATGTCATATACAAATATATATATATATATATATATAATATAGTTAGTGAGAGATATTGAATAGATATAGTATTACACACAGATCTCGTTTTCTTAGGGACGAGGGGCGGGGTAAACTTACGTTGCGGTTCAGTTGACGCCTGATTGTTGTTAACATTATTAATGTCAATTTCGCTGGTGCTGCTTATAACTCCATTGACTAAAAACCCACACAAGGACAATCACAAATCGGTGTATATATGTGTGTGTGTGTGTGATTGGGGGGTTCGATGATATTGTATGATTATGTTTTTCGGGGCGAGGAATAACATCACATATGGAAATAAAATAAAAAATAAACAGAAACCAATACAATAAAAACAATGTATATAATATAATAAAATGTATGCATTAAATTAACAAAAGAAAAAAACTCAATTCGGTATTGATCGAATTTAATTAAAGGATTTAAAAGGGGAAAAAAAAACAAATGGGGGAAAACACACACAGACACACAAACCAAATGACACTTCAACACATTCCCAGAGACGACACAAGAAGAGGAGGAAGTGCAACTAAGTTAAATTTATTATAAAAAAAAAAAAAAAAAAAAAAAAAAAAAAAAAAACTTAAACAAAACAAAATTTTAAATTTTTGATTTCAACAAGATTTTTTTTTGTTTTGTTTTATTGATAAACTCTGTATTAAATAAATCATAAAACTTATATTTTGGTTTTTTTTTTTATAACATTTACGATATTCGGCTTATTGCTAGACACAAATAAAATAATCAACAATAACCAAAAATTAACTTAAGTAGGCTTTAAGACACACCTTTTGTTATTCTATATAAGGGCGGGGCAAAATTGGGAACATTTCTGTATAAATTGGGATTGACTCTCAGGTTAAGACTTTGTCTTTTGGTTTAATTAATCTAATCTCCTTATATTCTAATGAGTTTTACGTGAAAAACAAAACAAGAAAGGATAACAACTAGAGAGCAAGGATAAGCTCAAGAAAATTCAGATAATTGGCTTAGGAAATTCAAGAATATTTCAAGCGAGCATTTTGTCAGTTTGAAGATGTTCAAAAATTCACTAGACAAGCGAAAAAAGCGGGTGAAAAGGGAGTGGGGAGAGTCCCAACCCCCCTGACACCCTTCTGGATCCGTTTATAACTTGTTATATCAAAAAAATCATTAGATTAAAAAATAAAAAAAAATAAAGACGATTTAATATACATATTAACTATTATGTTGGTGTCGGTGGTTCCCTGCTTAATAAAAAATTATAGAAAAACTATTAAATAATTTAGACTACAAAAATAAATTAGAGTAAATTAAACCACAATTATCAGCCCAGATGAATATATATATCATTATAGCTGTCACACACACACACACACACAGACAGACGCACACAGACAGACGCACATATAGAATCAGAGCAGCAGCACACGCAAATTTCAATGACTTTGAGAATAAACAAAGGACATTTAGAAAGATATATATATATATAAGTCTGACAGAAGAAACTAAAATAAGTACAGACGGCACACGTTGAATTGAAGGACAAATTGCAGCAGGAAATGAACCTGTATAACCTACTTTCCTTTACGCTGTCACATTTGATTAAGAAACTTTTCGTTTTGCTTTACTTTACTTTACTTTACTTACGCTCTTGATCGCTGCCATCTTCATTCTTTTCATCGCGACTCTTCATAAATGGAAATTTACGTGAAAATGTGAAATTCTTTTTCTTACGATCCAATGTCGATTGCTGCAACGATAAAGTAGCAAATTAAATCCATTGAATGTCAATATTCCTCCCCACTCCCAACACTCACCTTATCCATATTATTGTTTGGCGCCGCATGACCCTGGAACTTGACACTGCGATCACGTGCCCGCATTTTGCGCTCCCAACGCCTCTTTGATGGCACAATACCAATCTGTTCATCTTCATTGTCACCGAGAACACGTCGCGCTTGCCACCATTCATCATCCGAGGCATTGGTCACATGCAATATATCGCCATGCTTGAAGGGCAGACCTCGCGATGGTAGTCCATCATCACGATTCGGATCGTAGTCGAATAGGGCGCGCACATATAGCGATCGTTTCTGTGTGGTGCGTAACAATGTGCCCGAACCACTGCCAGCTCCTAAAGCGGCTTGCTGCTTAAGCTCCTGTATGCGTGCTTCAAATCGATTGTATTCCTCGGGTCTATACTGAGCCACCAAAGTGACCACGCCACCAGATGTCTAAGCGAAAGAAGGTTTTTGTTAGTTAGTCAGTCAGAGAGACATACATTTAGTTACTTACTTTTAAGGCCTGGGCTGCCTCCTCATGCGTGGCATGCGTTAGATTGCCATTATTAACACTCAACAGCTGATCGCCACGTTTTAGTTCAGAGCCCAAATCGGCTGGACCACCAGCCAATATAAATGACACATAAATGCCCTGACCATCCTCGCCACCAACAATATTAAAGCCTAGACCTTGTGGTCCCTTCTTAATGGTAATAGTGCGGGGTTCTCTATACGATCGGAGAGAGGCAGAGTGAGAAAGACATTGTAATTATTGTTAGATTCATCTAACTCACCTTGTGATGTCCTCGGTGCTGACTGCTCGCGGTGTGCCTGGTGGCACAGCGGCCAAAACATTCGTCGATGCATATCTGGAGCCAGGCTCTATTTGCGATTTGCGAAATGGGCATTTATTATTTTATTTTATCAACCACAATATAAAATATATATAGAGAAAACACACAGAAAAAAAAAACGACATGAAAGAGAAAGCTAATTAGTAATATGTAGAATAGAATTCTAGGTAAACTTCTTCAGAGAATAGAAGAAGGACAACGACGCGTTCAGATGACTGAACAGAAACAGTTGAGACACAGCGAGAAACTCAAGAGACAGACAGAGAGAGAGAAAAGTAAACGAAATTAGAGTTAAAGAGAACAAGAACAAATGAAACACAGTGAAATAGAGACAAAAAGTAATGCATCGCTTCATGTGTTAAAAATAAAAAAAAAGAAATACGAACACAGCACAAAAAAAAAATAAAAAAACAGCCGTAACTAAATTTTAATTCAAGAAGAACTTGAGATATTTGTAGAAAGAGAGACACCACATACACACACATAAACGCACGCCCACACACACATACTCACACGCAGCGCACACACACATACCCACACAGAGAAAGAGACAGAAAAGTCTATTCATGCGTGAATTAAAGAAAATTCGCTAAACGCACACACACACACACACCAATATAATTGAATTGAAATTTGTTTGTTGTAAAAAAAGAAAGAAAATGCTTTCTTGATGAATAGATATAGATAATAGATATAGTACATCAATAGCACGAAATGAGCAGCTTTAGCCTAGACGGCGGCGGCGGACTGAAAGGACAACAACTGTGCAAGCGTTTTCCTACACAGCATTATGGTGGATAGTGGGTGTGGGTGTGGTTGTGGTGGTGGTGACAGTGGTTGTGGTGTTATGGGTGGGTAAATCATACTCTAGTGGCTGATAGATATAAATAGGAGGACAACAGAGGGTAACATAGAGTAGATATAAAAACATATATGTATGTATGTATATATATATATGTATATAGGTATGTATGTTTCTTTTGTGTGTGTGTGTGTGTATGTGTGTGTATATATGCATGTTCGATCGGCCACATACATATAGCAGCAATAGCATTATTTTTGTTTTCTTTTTCTATTATTGTTATTATCGTTATTATTATTTATTTTTGTTACTATTTAGGCGAGGAGAAAATGCAGGAAAAGTCGGAAGTGGTAGTGGTAGAAGGTAGAAAAGGAAAGAGTCAGAGTTAAAAATATGTAGTAATAGTTGAAATTTAATTCTCTTAAATGGTATTCCAAATTTTCAAAAAAAAAAAAAAAAAACAAAAAGTTTCTGGCATAAATGCAAAAAAAAAAAAAATCGCTTATTAAAGACAGTTTGATCCCTTCTGACACTAAAGAGTACTTCAAGTCACCTATTAATTAATGAGGAGGGTGGAAAGGGTCCAACTTTAAGGGTGGCGGGACACACTAGATAATCTCATGTCAACTTTCAACACAAAAAATATAATATGATGATAGTAGTCTAAATTATTGTCATTTGGAGCATTTAATTTAAGTTAAAAAGTTGTATATTGAAAAAAATTAACAATTTTTCCATACAACAAGTTCTCAGAAAATTTCTTAAACTTCGAGGGGCTTAAATGGTTTAGCAATTTCTATTTATAATTTCCCCACTTTATTACCACAATTGCCTTAAGTTCTTCTTCGATTTAGGTTTCAGTTTAATGTGTAATCGAAAAATATCGTAAAAACGCAAAAAAAAAAAATTGAGAAATCTAGAGTTGAAAGTTTTAATTGCCTGTTAGCTAGAAATTCTTTATGGTTACTAGTTGTCTTCTATAACTGATCAAACTGATTAGATATATCCCACAGCGATTCTAATTGACATTTTATGGCCTACTAGATAAAAACTTTATCAATTTTCAATCAAAAATCTATGCCAAAGACATTCTACAAGGACATTAATGCCAGAGAACTCTTTTTTTCCTTTTTTTTTGTTTGCCATTCATTTCTTTTTTTTTTTTTGTTTTGGGTTATTTGGTAATAAAACAAAAAACAAAAAAATTCGCTTACGGCGCGGCAGGGGTGATTGGGAGCGATTGGATTCTGCATTATTGCCAACTATGGGCGGCAATGCGATATGGGAAGAGGCTAAGGCGGAGGCGGAAGCAAAGGCAGAGGCAGAGGCGGGTGATGGTTGTATTGTTGTAGCCGTTGTTGAATTGCTGTTGTTGTTGTTGATTTTACTATTGCTGCTATAGTTGTTGCTGTTGCTCTGACTACTGTTGTTGTTGCTGCTGCTGCTGCTGTTGCTGATGTTATTAGCTAAAAGCGGCTGCAATTTGTTGCTGTTTGTGGTTAAATTGGTGGTGCTTGTTGAAATGACTGATGCTGTTGGTGTTTGTTGTTGTTGTTGTGGTGATGATTGTGGTTGTTGTTGTTGTTGCTGTGATGAATCAACAACTGTCTGTCCAACATTGTTAAGCGCACCTGTTGACTGAGAATTGGCTTGCTGCTGCACTTGACTTTGGCTCTGACTTGTCGCTAACTGGGACTGCGATTGATTCAATTGTCCACCACCTCCACCCGATTGCAATGATGCACTGGTGGTCAAATGCTGCATTTTGCCCACAATTAAAGTCACTTTATCGGTTATCGATTTCAGAGTGGCCACTGCCAGTTCATGGGTAACGTTCTCCAGATTCTTTTCACTCTGCAAAATAATGATACAAAAAAAACAGGAAAAAAATGTTCAAAATGTGAGGGAAATTGTTTTGTTTGGTTTGATTTGGTATATTGCACTTACACCATTCGTGCGTACTCCTATCAGTTTATCGCCAATCGCGAGACGACCATCCACTTGAGCAGCTCCACCATCCATTAGCTTGGTCACATAGATGCCATTATCACCGGGTATATGCTGATTACCAATGCCACCGGCTATCGAGAATCCCAATCCTTTGCCACCTTTAACCAAATCGATTTCAATGACCTTTGTTCCGGATCCACCATCTCTGACATCAGCTGCTGCTGGTGCAACTGGAGTGCTGCCAGTTCCACTAGTTCCTCCTGCTGTACCTGTTCCACGTTTTCGTTTCACATGTAACTTGACCGCATTGCCGGCTTTCTTCAGTGCATCCACAGCCGAGGCATGTGGCACATTCACCACAGATACCTCATTGACTGATATAATGATATCGTTAATACTCAGCCGACCATCGGCAGCGGCGGCACCGCCAGGTATCAGTTTTGTTATATATATGGAGGTGTCAGTGCCAATATGAGGATTGTCTGTGCCGCCAGCTATGGAGAAGCCCAGGCCAGAGTTACCGCGCTCCAATTGAATATCCTCATAGTACCAGCTATCATCGCCATTCATCTGAGAGCAGAAACAAAATATGTAACCAAAAATTATATATCGGGGGCCACAACATGTAAAATGATGTAATGAATGAGAATTGAATGCTTGGGTCGGGTCGGGTCGGTCGGGGAGACACGATAGAGAGGGAGGACAAACACGATGAAAAATGTCGAGCGGAGAGCAACTTTTTGGCAATTACATTTTCTATGTAATAGAACACACAACAATAATCTATATACCCATGTAGACAACACACAAATGTACATAAATGGAATTACGAAACAATTGGACACAGTACACAAAACGACAAACTATGGCAAAAACATCTAATTCGAAACAAACAAACAAACAATGTCAACAGATGAAACTAAAATTAGATAACCGGTTTCGATTATTGACAATAATTAAATCATTGATTAAATGTAAAAGTAATTTCAAAAGTTATAATGTCGGAGGCGTTGTTTTGCCTTTCTTCAAGTTGATTTAGTTTTCTTTTTTGACAATTTTTGTCAATTTTCATCAAAAGCCAACCGGTTACCTATAATAACAGTAGATGTTCGAAAATTAAAACAACTTGTTTTAAAAAACTCCTTAAAGGTGCCAAAGGATTGACTTTTGTCATTTGCCATGAAAATACAAATCATTGTACAAAATAATTCCTAACACTATATAATATCTCAGCTAAAAACACATATATTAAGTCTAAACTCTGAAATGTATATATGTTTAGCTAGCTTTAAGTTAAATATTACATTTAAGCGTTGAAAAAATCAAAACATTTCAATTTGTTTTTTATTCTTATATTTTTCTTATTAAATTTGACTTTTACTTATTTTAATATCTAAATTTATTTTTTTATTGTTTACTTTTATTTAATTTAATTATTAATTCTCATTTTAAATAAATTTTTTTAAAACAATTCATTGATTAACTCAAAATTTCAAGATTTTAGTAAAGATACGCAAAAATAATGTGATTAAACAGATTTTTTAAGATTTATTAATCTGAAGATTTAATTAAACTAACTAAACTAATTTTCGAACCTCTACCGTATTTTATTGCTTCACACGTTTCACACCAATTCCCACACCTGAAACCCTTTCTTCTTACCTTTGTCGATGAAGCCTTGTGTATCTGGAAGGAAATTAAATGCATTCAATGGAAAATTGGAAGCAAAACAAAAAAAAAAAAATCAAGGGAAAATAATAATTGATTGTTTACAAAAGAAAACATTCAGTTCAGGTGCAAAGTCGGGTCCAAAAAAGTATAAACTTTGCAGGAATAAACCAACGAGTAATTGGATAGCTAGGATCTTTTATGTGACCGAGCGTTGATTCTATTGAAAGTTTCTCAATATTACATTATAGTCGGCTCTCAGTTCATGCATTTGTATCGGTTTGGGAATAACCAAGGCCACATATGTACCAGAGAACTGCATTGAGTCATAAATTTTGGAGAGTTTCTTGAGTTGAATAACCTTATCAATAATATTTGATTCTGTCTCAAGCACACTCATTGCGGATCTCTGATATGTACAATTTTTTTTATATATTTAAGAGAAATTTAAAGAAAACACAGCAAGAACAACTTCTTTATGAGCGAGCGCCTTTTTAATGTCATACTTTCTCTCGCTTGCACCCCTAAGATCAAATGGACTGGGACACTTTTTCGTACATTCTAGCCGGTTGATAATACAACTTACATTAGGTACAGACATTCTGTATGTCGTAATTAAAAGAAGAGAAGAAAGAACAAAAAAAATAAGCATGTCAATGACAAATAACCAACTTGAAGGCGGCTCATCTCATGATAGCCAATTAGCAGCATCGTCTCGCCCAAATTCGAACCAAATGCAGTCAAGTATTTGACGAGTTCAATTGATTAGCAGTCATGTGTAAATGAAGGGGTCGGAACGTGGAGATGGCGGTGGAGTGTAGTCAGAGAGACAGAGCGAGAGAGAGACTCTTAACGGACATCCACAAAAGGGGGGCGTGGTAGGAAAATTATCAATTAACCCCAAGACTAGATAAAAGTCAAGTACTTTTTGTTGCAATTATTTGATGTAATGTGAGTCGTTTTCGCAGACTCGATTAGTTTATCGTGAAAACATTCATTTCTAGAGAAAACATGGCCAATAGGAGAATCAGTTTCACTCACAAAATTCTCGCTTTTCCATTTCTTCGATCTAATAAAAAACTTCTAAAGAGTGTTTTTTTTTTTTTAATTTTTAGAAGAGTTTTGGGATAAATATCGAATATTTTTACACCAAAACATTGATAAAACGATTTTGAAATTTATCTCCGTGACTTTATTTACGAACTTGACTCTGTGGAGCACCAAAAAAAGGGTAAAGGGTGAGGAAACATTATCAAAACAATAATTTTTTACATAATTGCTATAAACTGAATTATTGTTTTCCCCCCATTTTTTAATAGCTAATTTGGACGATAAAAACGCTTTTAGTCGGTTAAAAAGTAAAGTTATTTGCGGCAAAGGTAAAGTCCGTAACTCTGAACAAATTTCCACATTCGTTCAAGAATAGCCTTCATTTTTGAAATGTATTCAATGTTCAGGACTAGAATTTTATCCATGCTGGAATCTAAAGCCTTCAGAAAGTTTATTTTCCGACGATCCTGCATCGAATTATCCTTGCATGACCAGCAGCATGACTTTTTTGGGCTTTTTGGGCTAACTATCACATCCCCGTTCTCCTTTCTCTTTCTCTCTCTCTCTCTCTCTCTCTTTCTCTCAGTGTAAGCCTAAAGTTTGAAAATTCCATTTAATTGCAGTGACGCACAAACAAATGTCCCCCCAAAAAAAAGTGAGTGAGTGAGTATTACATCACAATATTATCTAGCTAAAACAATGCATATGCCGAGCGATAAAAAGGTTTACCCACCCACTAACAACCCGCCTAACAAACCAGCTAGAATGACTTTGTATTTAAAATGACAAAAATAGTAGGAAGAGAAAACTTCCCACTACATCATAATGTTTAATGGGATTATTGATAGACTTGGGTTTCATCTCAATCTTTCTCTGACTAGTTGCGTAATTTCGTAAAAAGGTTTAAGGCCTTAATTAGTGGCTAGTGTTAGGGTGTGTCGGGGGAGGTGAGAGGACGGGGTTTAGGTTGAATCATATCAGAGGCCCCATACCATATCTTATCAGTAATAAACCGAGCAGCAATCACAACCTACATATGTATGTACAAACCTCCTAGATATATGTATATGTATTTAGTAATATGTTTTTTTAAATTATGTACCAAATTTAAACATTCTTAAAGCCATACAGTAATGCCCGTCTGACGTAACCTAGATCTCTAAACAAAAAACGGATATGGATAATGCTCAAGGTACAGATATAGACAGAGAGACAGACAGACAGACACCTGCAACGAACGATATAACACTCAAGTTTGTCCTTCAGACGCATTTCAAATGTAACCAAATAGAAGATACGTGATTTGTTTATAATTAAACACACGCAAATATATTTTCTGGGCAAGTGAGGGAACTGACGAAGAGGAAGAGGAACAAAGAGAGAGAGAGAGAGACAGAGAGAGCTAGAGCTACAGGTAGAAACAGGTGGTGATGGGGGGAATTCTCATTCGTGAGTCACGCGTCATAAGCAAACGATTTTTATTACAAGTTAAAACAATTAACTAACTGCTTTTGAGATCTAAAGCTACATAAACAATTCCTTAGCGCAGTTAATAAAGTTTAAAGCCCAATAAAAATATAGACATTTCTATTCGACCTACATTAGAATACAGAATAAATCTCAAACGAGATTTGAATACATAATTCTGATAGAAAAAACAATATGATTATAAATCATTCAGTAGTTCATCTCAAGTGAACGTTTGTTTTTAATTTACTTGGACATCCGCTGGGTTTTTATCATGCATATATATGTACTAGATATATATATAAATATATATATGTACATGGATAGATGTTGGGGGTGCTGCGTGAATAAGCAGCCTAAGGCACAGTAAGAAAAAAATATAGAATACAAAAAATGGCAACGTCAATCGTTATTCTATTTTGAGGAAAATTATGCGATCGTCGCAGTAGAATGAAAACTCATGAGGGGCATCATCATCTATCGGTCAGCCCAGTGGAGACAACAAGTGCCAAGACAGACAGATACAGATAGAGAGAGAAAAATCTGTTTGTTCCAATATCAATGCAAATTATGGAAATATTTCCACAAATCTTAAATATTTTTTGCACTTTCAGCATTCCTTATATTAAATTAACATTTTTATCAAACTTTTAAACGTTTTATTTAATTATTTCTTTTATGTATTTTCGATGCAAAAAAGGATTTGTCGTTATCTTGTTGTCTCAATTAAAATCAAAATCAATCTCTACACTGATCTTATTGTCGCTATAAATGATATACTTGTTATCTAAAGAGGATAATGCCCTTTTTAGGGGGGTATTTCAGTCTAGGAAATTACAAAATTTTTACATTTTTTCTCATATTTCTAAGAATAAGTCCCAAAAAGACTTAACTTAATTTTAAGTTTTTAAATTTGATGAAGTATTAAGACATCGTCTTTTTATACATATTTATTTGTTTATGTTTTCTAGAGATGTCAATAAACAAATGTTTAAAAAAATGGATGATATTGAGTGCCAAAATGTGCTTGAAATTTGTGATTCGTAAACTATATGTATAATTTCGTACTTCGACTTGTAAAGCGCAAATTTAATCTATGAAGTCAAAAAAAGGATAACTAAGCTTAGCAGTCAAATTTTGACGTTAATAAACAATGGGTAAAAGGATTATGCTTTTCTGTTTAATTAAACTTTTGGAAATTTTTGATTCAAGGTTTAACAATAGCTTCTTCCAAAGACTATGGAACACCCTAATGAAATTCGGTTGCGAATATGCTGCGAAAAGAAAATGGGTAGAAGAAGTGGTGATTAAGGGCACAAAACAAACAACGCACAGAGAGAACCGTTCTACAAATGTCTCCCAATCAAGAAGTTAATAAACGATGAGTAAGGAGAGAGAGAGGGTAAGAAAGATAGATCGAGAGAGCGAGAGAGAGAACTATATGTGTATACTCGTAAAAGATATTTGCAATGTTTTTTTTTTCTGTTTCTGTACATAAAACAAGTCAAAAAAGCACACACAAAATTTGCTTTGGCAAAAACAAAAAAAAAACATCTTGTTGTATAAATATAAACCATGGAATCATCGTGAATATATAGAGCAAATCTAAATCGGTTCAAATGTATTGCATAAAATCACAGAACACAAAAAAAAAAACAGAGAAAAAAAGAAGATTCCGCAAACGTTTAGTCGAATGGACAGATACCCTGCACAACAGCAATAAAAAATAACTCCGAATATTGTTGTTGCACTTTTTTCCTAAATAATAATAGTGGGCGTGGCTTTATAGAGAGGATGATCAAACTGTCTTTATTGATCGTGGTCAGAGAAGGGATTATTGTTTATATGTAAATGTTTTTTTTTTTTTTCTTTTTACCGAATCCAAATTGAAGAGCGATGAGACTTTTTTAATAAAGCCCCCACCGCCCCCGCTGCCACCACCATCCTGACGCTTCTTTTTGCGTGTTGTCATTGTATTGGTTGTGCTTGTTGTTGTTGTTGCAATTGCTTGTTGTTGGTTTTGGTGATATCTGTTATTTGTTGCTTAGGTCAGGGCACGCGCGCCCAAAAAATAAGACTCAAAAAATTAACACACTGCAACACACACACACACACGCACAATTAGGCACACACATGCACAGTGACTTCTTTTTAGTCGTATCGTTGCTGCTGGCTCACTTTTTGTTGTTGTTGTTGTTGCGGGCGGTTTCGTCTTCTAGTAGAACAAACAAAAATATTTAACTAAAAAAATAAACGACAAATGCTGCGGCGGCGGCGGCAAGCGACGAACGAACCGACATGACCGAATTTCAAACACAACTGTTTATAGCCAGCCCCACACCGCACACACACACACACACACACATTCAAATTGTTTTCTTTTTTATAGAGAGAATTTACTATTTATATTGTTGTTGGTTTGTAGCCCAGCAAGCATCCGTAGAAGTAGTCCGAGCAATTTTTGCTTGCACTTTTTTTGTTTTAATATTAAACGAAAATATATTACTTTGTAGTTTGTGCTAATTTTTCAAAAGTTTATATGTTTTTTGACTGATGAACTGAACTCTAATTTTTTGACATTACAATTTCATTCTTTATCAAAAACTATCGCCGGAGATAAACCTAACTAAATGTTGTTGTACATACGTATGTATATGTAAAACTATATATAAAACTGTCTTTATTTCGGAACAATAGTATTAAAATGACTCGATTAATTTATTTGTATCTTTTATCTCACATTCCTTTGAATGGAATTTGTCTCGTTCTTCTTTTATGCCTCAAACGCCGTTAGTTTGTCGGTATTTTGGTATTTTTCAAGTATTTTTCTATGACAAATGAGAGTAATTTTGGTATTTTGCATGCATGCACAGCGCTTTTTGCATTATATTGCTGTTAAAGTTGTTGTTTTTTTGTTTGTTTGTTTTGTTTTCAGGTCACTCGTTTGCATGGAAGGTTGTTGCAATTGTAAATTGTTTGTTTTTGTTTTTCAGGTCACTCGTCTATGTATGGATGTGCGCTTAATATTTCTGTAACACTTTTGGGGCTGTCCATGAAATTTGAGCCTAGATTTTAATTTGCACAAAACATTTAATGTTTAGAAACACCAAAAGCATTATATTTGTATTTATGTGGATATATCCAAAAACACGAAAGGAATTTAAAACAATTGAACACACACGCATGTAGATAGGCTATCTACGCAAGTCGAATTGAAAAAGAATTGCCGAATGGTTAAACGTTTGGGTGTATATTGTCGTCTATCTTCCGGCGATTAGAATTTATGCTAATCTATGGGCTCGGCT
Source organism: Drosophila willistoni (assembly GCF_018902025.1). Taxonomy (NCBI): domain Eukaryota; kingdom Metazoa; phylum Arthropoda; class Insecta; order Diptera; family Drosophilidae; genus Drosophila; species Drosophila willistoni. The sequence continues at coordinate 8,099,226 of NW_025814053.1, read as the reverse complement.
TCTTTCTCAAACAAGATGTACAGGAAAACGAAAAACACAAAAGACACTGCTTGACAAATGATCGTATCGATTTTGCTTCTTTTACAGTCACAAAAAATGCCAAGTTAATGGCATTTTGTGTTTGAGGGCAAATCTATTTTTTACGTTTGTTGGTTTATTTGGTTAGTTGTTTTTCTTTTTTTTTTTTTCTAATGTAACTAGAGCTGAGCCATCGATCGAATGCCGCCTATGCGAAGTGAGTCAATAAACGGTCATTGCCATCACTAGCGTATGTGTATGAGACACTCTCATATTCGGGTACTCTTTTTGTATGCCCGTGTGTGTATGTGTGTGAGTGAGTGGCTACGTCACTTTCGGAGTTTCACTGTTTTGCTCGTTATTATTTATTTGATTAAATTGTATAAATCTTATAGATTTGACGTCTTGTTAATTAATTTACCACAATTTCACATTTTTTGGCAACAAACAAAAAAAAAACAAACGAAAAAAAATAAACGCACGCCCAGTCGAGGATCGTGGAAATATCGATGATACTAACAGTTATCGATAAGTTTTGGTGTTTTCCAACACTATTTTTATCTCTTTTCTACATACCGGTCGTATGGGGAATCGGTTATAGAGATGGGAGAATTTTCAGTAGTGAATGGTAAATAGTAATCCCTATGTTATGGAACCAGTTAAATCCCCCTATTTCAAAAGTGAACTGATCGCTTATTCCGCCGATCCGCCACATTCCAGTGGGATGGACAAACAAATAATCACAAGTGTAGTTAAACGAGCAAAGGCAGCAGAGTTGTGTCTTATTAAATTAACAATATTAAATGGTTAGCAAATCATATAAATTATATACAAACCACATAGTAACAAGAATAAAATTTTATATAATTTTTTTTTCTTTTTGTTTTTTTTTTTTTGGTATTTCTTTTTAATAATTTCTTAGAAAATAAAAACGTAAATTTCTAAATTGATTAATTTTAACAAAAGAAAATTTAACCATGCATAAAAGAAAATTTTTTTTTCAAAAATATTTATCAAAAATATATAGTTTATAGATAGCATCATACATATGTAGGGTATGTATTGGACATAAAAACAATAACATAAAACGAAACATATAAAACATTAAAAATAATTAGAGATTAAATTCAAAAAACAAAATTGGCAAATTAAATACAAATTATAATCTACACATTATATAAGTTGCTAAAATGTGTGTGAGGACGACAAAAAAAAAAATAACAAAATGTGTGTTTTAAATGCGTCTTTTTCTGGCTCGACTTAAAATGGGAAGGCATTTTTGGCAGTAAGGGGGGAGGTTCAGAAATAACTCTAATGTCAATATTGAAAACTGTTCTTCTTTGGAATGATTTGGTATTAGGAAATTCTGTTTCCCCCCTTTAACTAAATTATAAAACACTTAAAACTATTTAGTAATTTATATTATGTTAGTAACTCACATTAATTTGAGCACTTTAATTTAAGTATAAAACTCAGTTTTCTCATTCAATTTAAGTAATCACCAAATTAAGGAATATTGTTAATTTTTAACGCAAAAGCACGCCAGGATCTCAGAGATCACTATGTGATTCTAAGTTAAATAAAGCTATATATCTATATATATGTATATTTAATATTCCTGATTGCGTATATTGCGCCGTGTCGCCTAAATATAAAACTGCCATAGCGAGACACGGAAATATAGGCACTTTGATAGCTAAGTGAGTGGTATTTGCTGTAGTTGTTGCTTGTTGCATGGTCGGTATTAAGTTAGTAAGTAAGTGCCAATTTATAAGTGGCGACAGCGGGAACGAGCTGGGTTGAGCGGAACGGAGCGGGTTGTAACAAAAAGGTAATTGCCGTTCCGGTGGTTCGGTTGTTCAGGGTGTGAGGGCAGGGCGGAGTGGTTTCAAGGGTTCAGGTCAAGGTTCTCTCCCTCACATGCTGTTTCTTTTGTCGTCTAAGCAATTCGGTTTTGGTTTTGGTAACATGGTCGTTTGGCCATTGAAGTGTGATGATGATGATGCTGTTGCTGTTGTTGTTGTTGTTGTTGGTGTTGTTGTTGGTGTAGTAGTTGTTGTTGTAGTTGCTGATGGATGCTTAGTATTTGTGGATACATCGACGACGACGACTACCATCGCATTTACCATAAAAATACGAAATACGAACAAGGTAAGGGGAAGAGAGAGAAAGGGAGCGAGGGGAATGTGTTTTGCATGGATGTATGTGATATGATTTTGTTGTTGTTTTTTCTTTTTTTAGTTCAAGCTAAACGGCCAAGGCCACAAATGATAAAATTGCAGCGACTTACAGTCTGAGACCCGCTTCTAGCTGTCGAGTTGGCAGTTTGTGATTGCTGCTGCTGCTGCTGTGGCGACCGAGAGTTGCGTTGCTGCTTCTGCTGAGATTGGGGATTAGCATATTCGCCACCGGCTCCAGTTTCTGTTGCTGCTCCTGTGGTCACATTCTCATTGTCCGACTCAATACGCATTCGTTGATTCTGCAATAGATACAAAGTAGCAGATAAAATTTGCAGAAAAACCAATTAAAAAAATACATAAAAATGAAGAAGAATCGGTTTTAACTTAACATAAACATTTAATGCTTTCATTTTCGTAGAAAACTTTTCTATTCAAAACTTTTTTTTTTTATAATAGAATTTTTCGAATCATTTGCAATCTGACGAAGTTAGAAAAATCATTAACAGTTAAATAGTATATAATGTTGTAAAAGGTTTTTAAATATTCTGAGAAAATAAATACATAAAGGATGAACCCCTTTACTGTTTCAATTAATCACTTCTTTGTTCACTAAGTTTCTCTAACTAAGTTGTTCAGTTCTTCTTTTCTCCTACTTCTGTTAAATATGTATATCCGAACAATGACTTCAAAATTAAATACATTAAAATACAGCCTAAACGTTTTGAATAGAATGTATCAACCCTGTTTTTGGTTACGATTTGTTGAACTTGCTGTTCTCAATTTCGAGTGAAGTGTCAAGTGTCAGGGTTGCCGAGTTCTATAATTATTTAGGTATAAATTTCAGTTTTCATTTGTTAATGTTTTCTAAACTAATTTGTTTATAGTAATATATATTTTACATAGAAATTATTTGTCGTTTATTGGCAACTATTAAAAGTGACTTCGATTGATAAAGATAGATTTCATTAAAATTTCTGTCATAACATTTTCACATTCAATTTGCTTGCTAAGAAATAATTCGTGTTAATTAAATGTTGGAACGAAATTATCCACTTATACCTAGAATTGTTCTCAACATATTACAGGTTAATAGAAAAATATTTAAAAGTCAAAATTTTTCATTCATTCATAGGAAAATTTGCAATTACTTTTCATTCCAATGACTCGAACGCAAACAATTTGAAACCGAATAGTTTGACTCGGAATCGAAAGAGAGAACAGGTCTCAAACCCGATTCCAACAAAAAAATTTGGAGTCACAAATGTGAACAGTCTTGTTTATTATCCTCGAACAAAAAAAGGTTATTAGGAGACAATCAAAGATCTCCATTTAGTCAGTGAACAAAAGTGATCAAGTGGGTATAAGACGTATCAGTTTAATGAACATGTTGATCATGTTTACTGCCCAAAACAGAACTTTCTTTGTGTGGAAATTCACTTCAATTTTCCAGTACTTGAGTGAGTGAACATTTTGTGGAGTTTAATTTTTTTCCCCCTTCAAAATGACTTTAAATTTAGTCCCCGTTTTGATCCACTTGAAGGATTTTAGCCCAATTAAATGAACTAAGCTTACATTGGCACAGCAACAGGCATATCGAGACCCTCCACCACCCCCGCCACATCTGCTGCTGTTGCTGTTCTTCTCATCCTTTTCTTTCTTTTCATGGGAACGTGATTGATGTTGCTGCTGTTGCTGTTGTTGTGATGTTGCCGCGGGCGTTGCAGGTGGCGGAGCCGTCAATTGTCGGCGACGTCGACGCATGCGTACGGGTGAACGAGATCCCACATAATTGGAAAAACGACGTCGCGAATGTCTCACAATGGACACCCAATCGATCATACTAAATATGGTTTTCTCAATAAATTTCTATTTTATACGTTGAGTGAGTTAAAACTTTCAATACAAATACAAAATCGGTGGTTTCAATTTCCCTGCTTTAGGTGTGCTTTGAGGTTGTGTTTTTTTCTTTATATTATTATTATTATTGTTATTAATTTGTGCGGTGTTTCATTTTTTTTTTTTGCAATTCCTTTGTGCTGCTGTCGTTACTATAGTAATAAGTTAAAGTAGATACTTTCGCATCAGTAAGCTCTTTCTACAAAGTCTTTGCTTTGACCTGTTGTTGTTGTTGGTGTTGTTTTCGCTGTTGCTGTGGAAACACTGAAACTCATAGGGATTACATCGTCCCCCGCCACTTTTTCCCCTCGCACTATTGAGAGAACCAAAGTGTGCAGGGTGAGACTTTAACATACCAGTAAAAGAATTAAAAAAAAAAAACTTTACAAAGGAAGTAAATTGGCCCTGTACAGGACAAAGAAAAATTTTATCCCCATTGGCCATTTGGAAAATATTTTATAATAATTTAGAACTAATTAGGCAACCTTTTTTATGGAAAAACTCTTAAAATTTTCTACGTTTCATCGTTTAACTAGTCTATGGTTAAATTTTCTTCAATTTATATGCAATTTGGTGGACTAAAACATAGAGTAAGAAGCTAAAGAAATCTGCACCGACTGATCTATATCTGTACATATATGTACATATATACTATTGGATTGGAGGATATGCTTCCATCTGGCGTTTCACATACTCTTTTCGCATAATGGAAAACTGTGATTATCAAGTGTGAAAGCGTTTAGTGAAATGTTTTAAGCGATAAAACTTTTTTCACATTTGCGCATCTGTCTAATATTGGCGCACATATGTTAACACATGCTTACATACATACATACATACATACATACATACATACATAAATACATATGTAGAACTGTCTATGTATACACATAAATGTAAATATGAATATAATATGCTTAGTTTTTGTTTAGTTGCTTGCTGGTTGGTCTTTGTTCTGTTCTATTGAACGGATCAAATGTTGGTTGCATTTTCAAATCTCTCTCTCTCTCTCTTTCTCTGGCGGCAAATCGGCTTTTATTTGTTTGCACTTTAAGAGAGTGAGAAGAGGAGGAGGAGGAGGAGAAGGGCCAAGATTAAAATGAAAACAAACTAAAAACAAAGCAAAAAAAAACACAAGAAAAATTGGCCATACTTTAGAGACGAAAATGAATGGCTGCCAGTAAAAATACATAGATTGGGTGTGTGTGTATGTGTGTGTGTGTGTGTGTGTGTGTGTTGTGTGTTGTGTGTTGATTTAACGATATTTTCCAATGCCAGGCGCAAAAGGAAATGATGAAATCAGCAGCAAGCTCTCCACCAGATGATGATGATGAGACAAACAAACAATTGCCGAATTTTCAACACCCTCCAAAACAGAAAAAAAAAACAGCAATAACCATTGACAAAAAGCATTCTCTTTGACTGAATTCATCACATTTTCGATGTCATACATGACTAAGTATGTACATATATATGTATGTATGTATAAATGTGTTTGAATACAAGATGGATTGAGATTTCAAGAGAATGTATATATGTATATGTATACGTGTATACCATATCAGACTTTGGGCAGTTTACTCTGGTTTACTTTGCTTTTTTGGCAATTATGGTTTGCTTTTCTTTCGTTGGCATCTCCCCCCTCCCCCACCTCACCCCTTAGAGTACACGGCACAAAGATGAAAAGTTTCGTTTCTTAACAAATTGAATTAAAGAAATGCCCGAAATGCCGTTTTCAATTGAATTAAACATTTCCCAACGACTCGCCGCATACCCTGCAGAAATAGTTAAAACCACTGATGTTTTATCCTCACTGGTGGCGGAGGAGGAGGGGAAGGCGGGGAAGGCTAAACAAGTTCTTGAAGATCTAATTGTGTGTGCTCAAAAATTCTTTTATTCGCAGATTCACAGGTAAACTTTCGAATGGACGAAATGTAGTAAAGATAAAATCACAGACAGACACATGACGGAAGATGCCGACAAAAACAAAATATATATATATATATATATATAATGAATGTAAAAAACAAACAGCAACAGCAGCAACAACAACAACAACAACAACAATATGCGACACGACAGACACGCGTCGCCACTACACGCAAAAAAAAGAAGCAAATACAACAACCAAAAAAAAAACCAAAAAAAAAAGCCAAAAAGGCGAAACGAAATTGACTTGATGCGACTCGGACTCGGGGCTCGTCTCGACACGTCGACAGCACGACTATTACTGTACATACTGGGCCACGCGCCGTACAAAGCACAAGCACATGGATCCGGATCCGTATGCCCATACCCGTACCCGTACCCAGACTCGGTTGCCTTCCGCCCACCACCGCCACCCCCACGCTTCACCTTTCATCTATTTGAAACCGTGTAAAGTATATATATATGTATGTATACACACACCAACACATACAAACAAACAAAAATGCCGACAACAACCGCCAACGTCAAAAACCTTGGATGAAAGGGCATTGATAGCACCCACCAACAGGCTAACAGGGCTAAACAGGCTGGCTGGCTGGCTGACTGACTGGCTGGCAGTTTAGGTTTTCAAATATGTATGTATGTGTATGTACATACACTGTGCAACAGAAAATTCAGTACGCAAATATGCCATAAACCATGAATCATGAATCACACACACACACACGCACATTGAAGAAAACAGTAAGAACAACATTTTATTGCAAGCCAGGCGATATTTCTCATTCGAAACATTCGAAGAGTGTGAATATGAATCTTTAACAATCACAGATCGAAAGATGCTACTTCTTATGCTACCGACTTATCACATAAAAAGTTAATGGAAATAAATTCGTATTATATCCCTTAGAAAGTAAAATAGAATTCTCGAATCCAAGTAAATTCCTATTAAATTTCAAACAGAACCTGATCCCTCGAGATTAGAGAGATTAAATGTGTATAACAACAATTTAGATAAATCAGATAATGAACATAAAAACTTAATTCAAGAGTTGTAACCTATGCTTTTCTCATTTAGCTTCATTTGGCTATAATTCTCATCTGGTTCTAGTGTTAAAGTAGTAAAATTTAAGAACAAAGACTGCTAATCAAAGGACTTAGTTGAAAGCACTATAGAGGCCTTCTTTGTTTTATAATAACTTCAAAATTACAACAATTTAATTTAGATAATTTTAATTTTAGGTGAAACGAATTCTATGTATATTATGTTACGCACACGCCACGTGGTCCGAGACCTATGCGTATTATAATTTGAAATTTGTTTCACATATATTCACCACATTTCACTTACATTAAATGTAAAATATGTTGTATATCTTCCTCATTGATAAGATCAAAGACAATGTTGTTTGGTGTATAATGGTGTCAGAGCACACCGGTCGTATACGCATCGTGTTGTCGTTTGTAGCTGTCGCTGTCGCTGGCGCTGCCCTCGTTATTTACCGTTTACATTTACCGTTTACGATTAGTACGCATGTCCCATGTACCAAGCAACAAACGAGCGGGAAACAGACATACACACACACACACTCGCACACCCAATCGCACACCTTGTCGTCCTGTTGGAATCACTTGTTTATACTCCACAGCAGAACAGAATTTGTATACGCCAGACAGTGAGTGGGTACTCACCCATCTACCCACCTGGTGTCGGATAAATTAGAGCCACAGAAGTAAAACTACTGTATCATATGTCACAAATCATGGATTAGCATTATTATTAGTAGCGTAGGGCGATCAGAAATGATATAAAACTGCCTGCAAGTGCCATTAAACGACCTAGCGAACTTCTTGACCACCCATAGCCACCCATTTTCTTGTCGTTGTCGTGTTATCGCCCATTCACTCTTTTTGTATTTGTGGTCAATGGCTTTAAAATGTTGTTAAGCTGTTACCTGGGCAACAACAGTGCGACGACACTTTTGGTACACAAAACCCACAATAATCAACAGACGAAGCAATTTTCAATCAATTGACCAAATAAACAAGCCTTATCGAGCTTATCAATACGTTTCAATTTCATAAATAAATGGCTACAAGGAAAGCAGATTTTCATTTAAATGTACAAATAACTCATCGTCTGTATTTTCTTGCCTCTAGTTTATGGTAAATGAAATCAATTGTAATCTTTCATTCAATTTGCACACTGTTGGTCACGTACAAGATGGACGCCCACAAGATGGACATAGCCAAGGACTTAGCCCCTAACTAGTTAGTTAGTTGGTTAGTTGGGCATGTGAACAAAGAGAGATTCTAGCATAGAGAGCCATATCGATTGTTGTAATCATAAAAAACCAAAAGAAACCAAAAAAAAACTTGTGTGCAAAGGATAGAAAGGAGGCAATGTATGCACATATGTATGTGTGGACATCTTGAGACTGAATCAAGTGCCAGTCAACCCACTTTGATAACTTCTTGCTTGGCTTTTCAACCAATTGGTTGGTTGGTTGGGTTATATAAATCGTTAAACCGCTTCTACAACGTCGCCCCCGTTCCCTCTAAGCTCCAGATAATGGGTTCTTAGTTTCCAAAGGGTTATGGCAATGCAAAACAAAATAAAAATCAATGTATATTTATATATCCCTACTGTCTTATTACACAGTTTGTCTGGTTCTAGTTAAAACTAATTGGAAAACTACATATGTCCAATCGAATTCCAAGTAATCAATTATCTAGTAATCAATTAGCCTGATTTCAATTCTCCAGAAAAACACTTATACGTTTCTAAAAATATAGAAGTAATATCTATTGTGGACATGTCCAATGCAATCCTGAGTTCAAGGATGTTGGCCGTAGCAACGTTTAGAAAAAGAAAAGAAGACAGAGACACAAAAAAAGAATCCCTTTAATTGAAGTAATAAATTGAATCATCTAAAGCGTAAACCTTTTCTAAATGTGCCTGGCCAATCAAGTGTTAATATCGTTAAGAAAATTTATACTTTTTTTGAGGTTTTTTTAAGCCAAAAAATCTGGAATTTTGTTTATCGAATCTCCCCAAAAATACTTTTTAGGTCCGACCAGGAATTTCATAATATGTTTGAATGACAATTAATCCGTATTTATTGAATATAAAGTTAAAGGACAATCGTTATTTAGTTATTTATCTGAAATTCTACTTTTGACCGATGGTTTTATGGGAGCTATATGATATAGTACTCCGATTCGGGTAAATCATAGATATGTATACCCCTAAAATACTTATTACATGTGCAATATTAGGATTATATCTTTAGAAGAAGTTTGCATTGATTCAGACAGAAAGACCAATAGACAGAGAGAGTCTAGACATATATAGCTATATAGGGTGGGTACGGTATTTGATGAAATGCACAGCCGAAATCACTTTTTTCCAGTTATTTCTGTTTTAATATAACATGGAAGACTACAACTTTATGCAATAAAAGAAAGTGAAGTGAAATTAATAGAAATAGAAACCAGTAAATATTGTCTAAAAATTTCCTGAAGGCTCATTAAATTTTGTTTGAAATAAAAGCTTTTGAATGTAACTTTCACTTTGTCCTCAAATAGCGTACGCACCCTTTATAATGGCTTGTCTCATCTTGTGATCAAAAATATATATGTACTTATATACTAGTGTTGGGCCGCTTGGGATTGAGTAAGTAAAATTGAATGACTCCCTTCAGAGAGTAGGTGAATATGTTCATTAAACATTTCACTGACTGGATTGTACAATGAGTAACTCAAAAACTCAGTAATTCACTTGTTCATTAAGTCAGTTTCTCATTGTACAGTTTTTCTCACACTGCAAACAGAATTATTTTAATGAATTGAATGAATGATGATACTTTAATCATTATAAACTTTTGATTACCGTTAATACATTCATTTTACTAGCGTATAAGAACTGATCAGGGACCTCAGAAAACAATAATGTTAGTGAAAACTGAACAAATTAGTCAATGAGTCAAAGTGAACAAGTGAGTCACTAAATCAACTGAACAAGTGAGTCAGTTAATAAGCAACTGAGTGACTGAATAATCGAACTCGAAATAATCGATGCACTGGTTCATCGAAATGAGTCGATGAGCTCAAAAGTTGTTGGAATTGTTTTTTTTTTTACCAACTTAACCAACATTAATATAACCTTTTTGAATTGGTTATTGTAAATCAAAATGATTTATTACAGTAAAAATAAAATGTACGATATGGAATATTAAAATGGTGCAGATAATTATTTGCATAAGACATAGATAAGATCCAATTATTGAATGTAATGAATTGAATGAAATAAGGTCTATAAATTTCAAATTTTCAAATTAAAACAAAATTACAGGAATAGATTGGTTTAGTTTTATGCTTTAGCAAGTGCATATTCGAAAATCAAAAATAAAATGGAAACAGAAAAAGGATCAATCGAAAGAACGAATGATACGAATATATCAATGGATGAAAATGAATATGAATATGAATTGATTTGTATGTACAATACTTTGTTTTGGGGTTGTGCTGCTTACCAAAATTTCTTCCAATTCATTCTTAAATGTTCTGCTTAATGCCTCGGCATGGGCGGCTGCCGAATGGATGTTTTGATTTTGATTAAGAGTTTGACATTGGTTTGCATCGTTGTTAAAATCATAGACGCAATTGCGATTAACAACATTTGATGTTTCTATAAACTGTTTGACAAAAGCGTAAGCGTGTGACGATGAGAAAGAAAATAGTTAAGAGAGAGAGAAAGGAGGAATAGAGAGAGAGAGAGAGAGAGAGAGAGACTATGTAGGATTATCAAGAAAGTTTTGCGTTATGATATATGTATGTAGAATAGTTAAAAAACTAAAACAATACACACACACACACACACAACCAATAAACAAAATAGTTATCCAAAAATAATAATGCAAATGTTGTGTAATTAGGAAAAACAGAGAAAATGGTTGAGAAAAATTCTAAACAAACATAAAAACTTTCAAAAACAAATTATAGTAGAACATATTATAACCAGTTCTATTAACAATTTCTAAATTCGATTTTAAAAACTTATTATAACTCTAAATATACTTATATATGTATATATATTTATATACTTACATCAGCTATCTTAACAGATTGTCCATCTTTTTCCCATTTAGTTGCAATTTGCAATGTTTCAACTGTCTTTTGTTGTATGCTCTTTGAGTCATCCAATAATGTTAATTCATAGAATTCTTGTATATCTGAAATAAATATATATATAAAATAGAAACACAGACTTTAAAAAAATGAATATAAATGACATTTTATATGAGAAATAACTGTGCTTTAAATAGATAACTTAATTAAACAAAGTAAATTAAAACCCTGTAGAAATTACTTTCCAAAAAATGATGTAGAATCTGTTGGATTTTGATCCGAGAAATACACATGTAGATATATAATCAAATTTACCTTGTGTGCTCACAACACGTGTAAGAGAGATAAATTCAATTAAATCAATTTTTGCAGATGGCAGAAAGCACATACATATAGCACATATGGTACATGCTATGCGCATTGCTGTCAATCTGGGCAACGGAAATCGAAGCTGTCAGTATGCACACACACATCAGAGACACGTCGAATGCTAACTGAAAATCGCTTATAGAGAGCACTAGTATGCTAAATGATCTGATTAGTTAGTGTACAAGCATCGTGGAACTACTTACAAATAAAAATGATACCCACTATGAAAGAGAGGGTCCCATGTGTGTGTGTGTGTGTGTGTCTATGTAAGTAGGAACCTCTGTTCTTTACGAAAATGTACGGCGACCTAGTTTTGCACTTGGGAAAATGAACAATCGAAGCTCATTGTATGGGGCGCGCCAGCAACCATTACGCCATCGATTGATGTACTTGTAGCAGCAGGGAAGGAACACAAAAAAATCCATGGGAACCCATTTAATTTCCTGTGCCTGCCAAGAGCACACACAAGTCCAGCCAGATGATGCCACAAACCGAGCGAGACGAACAAGCATTGAAGCCCAAACAATGTTAAACGAGACACGAGGCATGAGATGGGCCAGAACAGAACAGAACAGAACAGAACGGTACAGGACAGACGGTCCTCATTGCTCGGATGTCATTTGAAAAGCAACTGACTTGCTTACATCCCTATCTACCCTTACCTTTATGCTAGTATTATGCAATGCCAACTCGAAGGAGGCGACTTCCCCTGAACCTAAAACGAATTATTTAATCCGCTGATTTTCTCTTGTCTCTTCTCTCTTTCTCTCTCTCTCTCTCTCTTTTGTTTCGCCATGCATTTTGCTAATTGAATGCCAATGTCGCAATGATAGAACAAAAATACTTTCAATCAGCAGTTAATTAGAAAATTTTATTGACAAACAAATAATCGAAAAGAATTTACATCGATTTCAAACCAAGAAATGTATGCTACACAATATGTATAAACTCTTTCCTGTTTAAGGTAGACATAAATGCAGAATAATTTGATGATTAATTAAGTTGAAATTGAATATAAACCGATTTGAGCTACACAATTTGATAAAAGAAATATACACACACATATACATAATTATCAAATTGATTTACTCTCTTGAATTTTGAATGTAATTTTGCTTAATTTGGTAAATTTTTCAAACTTTTTTGGAGTATTTGTTCTAGTATGTATATGTCGACATAAGCACAAAACAAAATAATATAATAATCAGAGAATAACCTAAATACAATAAAAAAGGGATAGCTACCTAACAACTTTCAATCCCTTAATGCTTTCGATATCTTATTTATGAAACAATTTCTACAAGAAGCAAATTCATAACACTTCATTCAAATCATCTCATAATTCTTATCTATTAATGCATAGGACTGTAAAATGGGGGAAGTTTGCTCCTTAAAATATGCCTTTTGACTTATCTATCTAAAGGCCTAGTAGCTATAGCCAATTTATGGATCGGGCGTAATTTGCAATTACGTTTTGATATAATTAATAAAATTAGGTAATTAATTATTTATTGCTTACCTAAGAGCGCTTGAAACAAGCGAGATTTAAAAATGCGTATAACTCGTTCAATTGCCACACGCAAAGCTCGATCTTGGGGCTCGGATAATCGGGCATGATAGTCTTCGAGTAGTTCTAGTGCACGATGAGCCTCTGAAAGGAGAGAGAGGGAGAGAGATGATTATAATAAGGGTAATAAATTCTTGTCCATTTTAGTTTAGTTTAGTTTAGTTAGTTTACATAACAATTGATAGCCTCTCATATAAAATATAATCTAATGCTCTATTGATTTACCTAAACTTGTCGTACTTTGCATATTGCCAAGTCGCTCATTCTCTTTATACAATTGCATATTCTCTTCGAAAGAGACTTCGGTTGACCAGAACGCCTTCTGGGACTTGGAGCTCTTACTTTCCCCTTTAGTTTCCAGCTCAATCTCTAGCCTGGGGACATGACAACGACGTTTCGCTGTTGGTGTTGGCTTTTGGGGCGACTGCAAGTGTGTTTCCCTTTCAATAGTCTCGATTGCAGCACGAAATCTGCTCAATTCAATGCGCAGACTTTCCGAACTATTACGGCTACTAGACGATGGGGTTATTGGCATTATTAATCTTTCGCATTCATCTCTAGATGCATCCGATGCATCGGATTTCTCAAAAATGCCCGACTCTACATCTGGTGTACGTTGATCGACGGTGGACAACATATGGCCATATTCCAATAGATCTTGGGCCGAGTAGAAGCATTCAACCGATTCACGTACGCTATCACGCATTGGCGGAGAATCTGAACTAGACTTCTTCTCATTACTTTCTCTCAGCAGACAATGATGGGCCAAAGATTTTGCCAGTTCGTGTTCTTTATCTGGAACTCGAAAATCTTTTGCTCCAGTTTCATTCGTTTTCTCGGTATCACTGGCATCAGCATGAACATCGATTTGCTGTGGCATTGCTATGGCTTCTTCACTATTCACATTAGAAACAGTCAGCAATTGATGGCCTTCGTTGGCTGCCTCCGTTGTCTGCACTAGAGGCAACTCAGCTGCCGCTTTGTCTCCAATTTCATCATCATCATCTGGTGCCGAGGAATCTTCATCATTATCATCTTCGTCTTCAAAAAAACTCTTGTCATCACTACTCAGCAGCCCCTCATTGGGATCACTACTCTTCCCCCTATCCGAATCAGTGTCCGAGTCCATGTCTACATTTAACCAACTACTGCGCTCTACTGTCCCAAGTGGTTTGGGCCTTATTATAATTTTCATATTCTACTAGACCACCTAGAGACACTTTGCCAATAAATCGATAAAGATTTTCTATTTCTATGTTGCGTTTTTCTATATGCACTACAAATAAGTATACATCTAATCGCCGGTGCAACGGTCTGGTCTGCTTTGCCTCTTGCCAAAAGGTTAATTAGTTATTAAATTATTGTCATGAAAGCGTTTACGACTAATCAATTTGAACGATTTAAAGACATCAATAAATGTAATCTTTCTATACTATACTCCTATAAGTAGCAGATTTAGGGATTATAAAAGATTTGCACTGTTTGCGCTCCAAAGTTTTGACTTTTCGTAAATTTTAAAGAACTTTTAAAATGCCAAACGATCCTCGTTCCAAGTACAATTATTTAGCTAAAACGATATACAAAATTCAATCAAGTGACACAATCACAATTCTTTAGCTAATCAAATTAAATCAAATAAATGTGATAAATTTTCACAATTTTTGATGACTTCTCCTTAATACAGAGCTAATTCAAAGGTTATCGAACCCTAACAGTATGTATAACAAATATTTAGCTTAGTTCCTTTTGTTGAAATTCTTAAATCTAATTATAAATATTAATATCACTCACCTTGTTTTTTAACTGGCATTGTGTGGCTGTTGCAGCTTCCTGCCGTTAATTGTATGGATATGAGAGATATACCCTGCGCCGTTATGTTGAAAATTTATATATATATATATATATATATATCTCTATATATATATATATTTATTTATTTATTTGATTGAACTATCCGTCGTATATATATATATATTTTTGTTTTGATTTCTTTTTTTTTAATTTGTTTCAGTTCTTGCTGCACAAAGATACAGGATATTGTACATAATATTATTTATTAATCACCATTAAACATTAGAAATAAGTTAAGTCACAAGCACTCAGCACAATACAGAAAAAACAAAGACAAAAGCATTTAACACATAGCTATTGCAATTTGTACCATTAGGTAGAGTATTTATATTTCGTTATAGCCGCCAATTTTGACTGTTTGTACTTATGGAAATTCAATTGATTTATGTCGTTTTGATTTCTTTATGATTATTCTATAATTTCATACATAAATTCGTATGAAAAAAAAAAACAAAAACAACAAACCAAACAAATAAATTAAATAAATTTTTCCCGCTTCCGATTGCATTTAACTCACAGGAATTTTATACAAAATATATGTATGTATTCATATAGAAATACACATGTTTGTAGATGTATATAAATATATATATATTTATATATATTTATATTATTATAATTTTTTTCTTCGAGATACTCAAAAACTCAGACAGAGAAGAAACCGACGAGCACTCATATTCTATTTTATTTTCTTGATTTTGTTTTTGGTTTTCTGTTTTGTCGCAAATGTCGAAATGTTTTTGGCGGCGTTGTGATCGTTATTGTTGTTCGTTTATTTTTTGTTTTTTGTTATTGTTGTTTTATTTTGCTTTTTCAGCAAGTTTTTGGTGGGGCCCTGCGGCTGTTTTTCACAGTTCCACTATATAGAGAGCTTGAACAAAAAAATTATGCGACATATACATAGATGTATGTATGTATGTAAGTATGTATGTACATACATCAGTGGCGGATCTTCAGGAAGAATATGAGGGAATTTGCTCATCCAAAAACGAGATTTTCGCCTTTGAAACCGGTTAAATTTAGATTTCAAAGAATGATTTTTATGCCCCGCTAGAATTATAAGCTAGCTACGCCACTGTGTACCTACATAATGTACATAGGACTGTAATAACTACGACTTTCAAATACCCAGTACATTATTCTTATTTTATAATTTATTTATTAATTATAAGGTTTTTTAGCCGATTCTAAGCAATTTTTGTTAACATTAAATCGTAAATATTTCCAATTCTTGCATTTGTATCAACCTCATATGCCCGTTTGTATCTTAACTTATACGGTATAGTCTGCAAATGTGCATATGTATATAGCCTAAGGCGGTTTTTTACTTTTGGTTTCGTGAATGAATGGCAAAAATTGTTGAAATTTATGGGAAATTTATTTCCAAAGTTTGTAATTGGAAAATATATTTAAATGCAATAGCTGGAATAGCTGTGTTTAAAAAGAGGGATACACGTAACAAATGAAATGAAGAAGGATAAATGGTTCGAATGGCTAATCATATGCGTATAATTAGTGCCTTAAAATTGAATTGCCTAAGCATTCCCTAGGAGAACAGTCTATGTATGTACATGGGCCTACATGGCGTATGAATGTGCATGTGTGTGTGTGTGTGTGTGTGTGTGAATGTGTATATACATTGTGTACATGCGTCCAATGTGTGGCCCAAAAATGAACGACCTAGTGAGTCAAAATGCTTCCTCATTTTGCAAAGCTGAACACTCTTTTTCATTTAGTTTCTCTCTCTCACTCTATCTCTCTCCTTCTCTTTCTATCTTTCTCAACTTCGATCAGAATTATACATTTATATGTAAATGTAGACGAATACATACATACATATGTACATACATATATACATTTATATGTAATTCCGTTAAGACAAAGCCGGCCCAAAACCAAACGAGAGTGGCATAACGATTTAGATAGGATAGGATAAGCAAAATGAGAGAAAGACAAAGAGAGAGAGAGCGAATCGAATAGAAAATAAGAGTGAGAGCGCAAACGTGTGGTAAACGTGGGGCAAACGTGGAACATAAAAACGCGCATCAACCAAGATGGGTGGGTTGGGAGGTCGTCGTCGTCGGGTAGCTTTAACTTAAGTTCAATCACCTTTTAGCATTACGTACGTACCATGGATATTTATGTATATATAACTATTATTTACTTCAATATTGTTGTTATTATTATTATTATTAACACTTAAAGAAAAGTTTTTTATTTTTGGTATTGTCACTGGGCTGGCTGGCTTGGGCAGGTAAATGGAAGGTGCAACGCATAAAAGTATGCAATAAATTTATCAAATCTGACCTTGATATGTCGCGCGGCTTTGCTCTTTGATTATTATGTACACACATGTGCGTTTGCGTGTGTGTGTGCGTAAGCTTGTGAGTGTTTTTGTGTCTGTGTGGATTGGGTTAAATAAATGTTAAAACTGGGTCGGTGTGTTTTTTATATGTAAGTATCAGTCTATGTAAATATGTCCGTCCCTCAGTCCGTGTGACTGTTTGTATGTACATTTGTAATTAATTATTTAATCCACGAAAGCATAAATATTCATATTATTTTTAGAACAGACAGCCACACACACAGAAAATAAAAGAACAAAAACAAAAAAATCAAAAATGAGAGAGCAGAACCGTTGCGATTGTCAAATTTATTAATACAAATTTCACCATTGCCATTGCCTTTTTCTTTCTTGCTCTCACATGGACATGAACACGAGTCTCACACACACACACAATCACACATGCACAGGCACCCACAGACAATGCTGATGATGATGATGATGATGCTGTATGACTGTTACGTTACAGTTACATACATGGATTTCGCTATATATACACAGTTATGTACATATATATATTTCGGTTGGAGATGTTTTCAAAAATTTTCTTTTTTTTCGTTTTATTTGACAACCATTCATTAATTAAATAGTTAAAAAGAACATCCCTTTGGATATTCTACACACTCACATACATACAATGAAAAAAAAACCCCGTTTTTACTTAAATTAGGATTTTAATTATATCTGTATTTACATTCGCGCACACACTCACACAGACACACACATACACATGTATTGACATGGATTAAAAGGACATGCCAATAGGCTTTCGAGCTACTTTTCATTTATACACGAATTGCACACACAAAAAATCTTTTAGATATATCGTTCGTTTACGTGAACTCTACTTTTATCTGTTTCTCTGGTTTCTCCTTCCAAATTCTCAAGGGAATCTTTTCGCACTCTCCATCTCAATCTCTACCTCTCTCTTTCTCTCTCCCGCACACGGCTTTTATTAATCGGCAGATGAAGATGCACACAAACACGAACACAATTACTATTTATGCAATATTTATGTTACAATTATTTTCGTTTATATTGTTAATGTAAATCGTTTGATTCGGTCGCACATCCATATTGTCAGAGAAAAGAAATTTTATATATTTTCACTCTATTTTCTGAGAGCTATCGATAATATATCGCATAAATCGAACATGTTCGCAGCGAACGGAACAACGCGAACCGGTTCGATCAGTCATCTTACTCCTTTTTTTAAGTAGATAATTATCTACGTACGAGGACATTTCGCAAGTTTGAAAATAAATACCTGTGAATTTGCAAAGATTAATAAACGGCCACAACTTTGCCTGCTCCACCTACAGCTTCTTCTTCTCCGTAGAGTAGAAAAATCAGACATGTCACTGCAACCTCTGCAATCCCAATTGGAACAGTCCAGGTAGCCAATGCTTCAAATGTTTAAGGAACGTGTTGCACTGATTGAGTCGGCTCAAACAGATGGAAAGTAATAATAGTTAAAATATAAGCCACAAAGCTAATCTAAAAATCTAAATCGACATGGTGCACAAAATTAGACCGAGGCCAGATTTTCTCATAGATAGCCCGGCGCGCAAAATTTTGGAAAAATTTCTTGCCAGTTATCGGAGCAAATATCGATATATTAACGCTATTGATGCTATCGGAGTGAGTTTATCGTTTTCGGCATTATCGGATCAAAGGTATCGCTATCGACATTGTCGGAGCAAATCTATCGACATTATCGGAGCAAACTTATCGCCGTTATCGGATCAAACCTATCGTAATCGAAATTATCGGAGCAAAGTTACAAAATACCAAAATACCGCAAAAATACCAGAGAGTCGCAAGGTTCAAAAAAATCAGAATTTCAACAGACTCAAGTGAGTGAGCGTGTAACATAAATTACCTAAAAGTTCAAGACAAAGTCTTTTTTAAAATAGAGTTATTGTAACCGATTAAAGTAAAAGTAAGTACAAAGCGTAAGCAATTCGTTTAAATAATTTAAAAACATTAGTTAATTTCATTGTCATTGTCGGTAAATAAACACATATTTTTGTGTAAGTGTGATGACGGTTATATAAGAATGAACAATCTGGTTAGCCGGCAACAAATGGCTTCTGGAATTTTCTGTAAAGAATGGTCTATGGAATGATAAAAATCCAATTATCTAGTTAAAATAATTTCAATTTACGAGCCTCAACTGAGAATGTTTTACATAATTAAAGGAGCAATCTCTAAAAATCTCTCTTTGCGCAACTACACGCACACACACACACTAATGCAGGCGTAGGGGGCTCGCACATGTTTTCTCTTTGGCCGGCAAATAAGAAATTAATTTCACATTTCTTCTAACCAATTGCATATGAGAATTTAAAAATTTTACATCATGAGGCTAACATGGTGGGTCAACATTTTAGGCAATGATGGCTTTCATAACCATTTAGTATCTATATCGGAGATTACATAAATGATTTTTTTTCTGGAACACTCGACTTGA
Source organism: Drosophila willistoni (assembly GCF_018902025.1). Classification (NCBI taxonomy): domain Eukaryota; kingdom Metazoa; phylum Arthropoda; class Insecta; order Diptera; family Drosophilidae; genus Drosophila; species Drosophila willistoni. Next base: position 8,079,469 of record NW_025814053.1, on the reverse strand, counting down.
TGCTTCTTTAACCTCGAATAAATCGTCACTTATCAGTGATGGGTCAATGGGGGGTGGGGTGGTATGTTCAAGAGAGGGAAGGTGGGTAGGATGAATCGTAAGTCTTTTGTTGTACTTTCTAATTGGAATTCGAATTGGAATTGTGCATATGTACAGTGAGTGAGTATACTTCATAGTACATAAATATAATTATAATCTAGGGAACAACACCCTGTATACCCTGCCAGTTAATACACAGGGTGTATATGTGGGGAAATCCTAACAGATTTCAAGACACGTGCAGCCCAGATTACTTCCAATTGGCAGTGTCTCAATGGGAACGTTTTTCCAATACTGAGGATTAAGCTAGTCTAATTAGCTAATAAGTTAAGAATAAAGAGCAAAGACTTCCAGTTAGATCAGTTAGATCCAATCTCCACTGTACTTTGATCCCTAACCAAAAAAATTAAGTTGCTTATCAAATTGATGAGGGGTGGGGTGGGAAGACAGCTTTGGTTGTCAGTTATTGTGAGCACTTGTTTTAATTGGATTTGTTTCTCCATTTAGATGTTCCGTCTACCAGTTTCACTTGCTCGTTCATCCATTAGCCGGCAATTGGCTTTGTCCAGCCGTGGCTATGCCAAGGATGTGAAATTCGGTCCCGAAGTGAGGGCCATGATGCTGCAGGGTGTCGATGTGCTTGCCGATGCTGTGGCTGTGACCATGGGACCAAAGGGCCGTAATGTCATCATTGAGCAGTCATGGGGTTCACCCAAAATCACCAAGGATGGCGTCACAGTGGCCAAGTCCATTGAGCTGAAGGATAAATTCCAGAATATTGGTGCCAAATTGGTTCAGGATGTGGCCAACAACACCAACGAGGAGGCTGGCGATGGAACCACCACAGCAACAGTCTTGGCTCGTGCCATTGCCAAGGAGGGCTTCGAGAAGATCTCGAAGGGTGCCAATCCAGTGGAGATTCGTCGCGGTGTCATGCTTGCGGTCGAGACGGTCAAGGACAATCTGAAGGCAATGTCCCGCCCAGTGAACACACCCGAAGAAATCGCCCAGGTGGCCACAATCTCGGCTAACGGCGACCAAGCCATTGGTAATCTCATCAGCGAGGCCATGAAGAAGGTAGGACGCGATGGCGTCATCACCGTCAAGGATGGCAAGACCCTCAACGATGAGCTCGAGGTTATCGAAGGCATGAAATTCGATCGTGGTTACATTTCACCATATTTCATCAACTCGTCGAAGGGTGCCAAGGTGGAATTCCAGGATGCTTTGCTTCTGTTGTCGGAGAAGAAGATCTCATCGGTGCAGAGCATCATTCCGGCTCTTGAGCTGGCCAATGCACAGCGCAAGCCATTGGTTATCATTGCCGAGGACATTGATGGTGAGGCTCTGAGCACTTTGGTGGTGAACCGTCTGAAGATCGGTCTCCAGGTAGCCGCAGTCAAGGCTCCCGGCTTTGGTGACAACCGCAAATCTACTCTCACCGACATGGCCATTGCATCGGGTGGCATTGTCTTTGGCGATGATGCCGATCTGGTCAAACTAGAGGATGTGAAGGTCAGTGACCTGGGTCAGGTGGGTGAAGTTGTCATTACCAAGGATGACACTCTCCTGCTGAAGGGCAAGGGCAAAAAGGAGGATGTCACCCGTCGCGTTGATCAAATCAAGGATCAAATCTCAGACACCACATCCGAATATGAGAAGGAGAAACTGCAGGAGCGTCTGGCCCGTTTGGCTTCCGGTGTTGCCCTATTGCGCGTCGGTGGCTCCAGTGAGGTGGAGGTCAACGAGAAGAAGGATCGCGTCCATGATGCCCTAAATGCCACCCGTGCTGCGGTCGAAGAAGGCATTGTTCCCGGCGGTGGCACTGCTCTGCTCCGTTGCATCGAGAAATTGGACAGTGTTGGCACTCAGAACGAGGATCAGGTAAGAATAACAAGCGAAGACAGAGAGATGCAATCCTCTAATCCTGTTTCTTGCAGAACTTGGGCGTTGAAATTGTGCGTCGTGCCCTTCGCATGCCTTGCATGACAATTGCCAAGAATGCCGGAGTCGATGGTGCCATGGTGGTGGCCAAGGTGGAGACTCAAGCCGGAGATTTCGGTTACGATGCCCTCAAGGGTGAATATGGCAATCTCATCGAGAAGGGCATTATCGATCCCACCAAAGTGGTGCGCACAGCCATCACAGATGCCTCTGGTGTTGCTTCCCTGCTGACCACCGCGGAGGCTGTTGTCACTGAAATTCCCAAGGATGATGCTGCCCCTGGCATGCCCGGCATGGGTGGTATGGGCGGTATGGGAGGCATGGGCGGTATGGGTGGCATGATGTAAGAGATTCCACCTTTCCGACCAAAACTCGCATCCACCCCATCATGCAGGCAGTCATAAGTCCCGTCAGTCATAGTGCAGAAACACACCAAGAATCAGAGTGAGGAAGGAGGCAGTGCCTGGTGAAGGGAAAAGACGACGGGGCGATATATCTCACCAATATCTCTTACTTCGGTGCAGCTGCAGCCATTAAGAAGTCACATCTTATCCATACACACACACACACATAAACATTCGTTATTCCTTGATGGAAACATGTTTTTGCTTTGCATTTATCCTTACTTCCTTTGGCAACAAACAGAAACCACAAGCACAAAACTCTCGCCAAACAAACAAAAAAACTTCTATTGGTTGCTCCGTATCCCCCGCAATATAAAACCCTCCTCATCCACTGATTCTCCCACATGATTTGCCGGTTTTCTGCATTAAATGTTTCTTCTTCTTTTTTTAACTATTCCTTAAAAAAAAAACTATTTTTTACATGTTATATATGTAAAGGTACCGTTAGTTGTAAAAACAAAAAATTTAAAATTAATAAAACAAACAAAAAAATGTTAAAAAAAAAACAGAACAATTTTAAAATTGTTTGTCAAACTGCTTTTTGATATTTGTAGCTCGATTTATCGATCCTTTGGAAAGGGATTTCTTTAAATGGAAAACACTCATAATGTTAAACGTGTTTTCTAATTTATTGGAAATGGAACAGCGTTTTGGAATCATATTATATTTACAGTGGATCCTCGAATAACAAACATTTCGTATACCGAACACATTTTTGGCAAAAAGTTTCGCATAACCAACCAACAAAAAAGGTGGAAGGTGTTGGGAAAGTGTTATTCAAATTATGTTTTTCTATTTTTTTTAATGAAAACCAAAAAGTTCAAAAAGTTTTCGGCCCCAAAAAAAAACATGCTGTTTGCGGCAAGGATAACTAAGCAACGAAATAGGGGAAACCCCAAATATAACTAATTGAGCTGTTAAGTGTGACCATTTTACCCATTATAAAATGATGTTTCTCTTCCAAACTCTTTTACCCTCTTTCAGAGGTGTCTTTTTGTCCAATACATATTCAGTTCCTTGAAGGAATATATACACGATTAAGGAACTTTCAAAGTGTTGATGCATTTTATGTTATTTTCTTTCCAAAGTGTATTATTTGTCAACCTGGAACGCATTTATAAATTTCACAATAATTTATATACATAGAAAAAGTGGTTTCGCTTAGTGAACAAGATGCTAAAGCGATGGAACACTGTACTTTGGATAACATTTTAGATAACTAAGGACTGATCTTTATTATTGCATGTGCTGATTGATGTAGATTGTGGGATCTAGAAGGGGGAAATGAGGGAAATTCGCTCCCAAAAGTATGCAATAAGCTGACCAAGAATTCTATTTTTGAAACATAAAGAAATTTTGGAAAATACTGCGGATGAAAAAAATTGTAATCAAGCATTGCTTGTACACAATTTTTAAGTTACAAGGCATACGAAAAGTTATAATCTTTTTGCAAATATTGAACACTTCCAGCCTTATACCTAAAGGAGCAAATTTCATCCATTTCAAAGTCCTAGATCCAGCCAATTTAAACCTTAAGACTTAATTAAAAACACGATCGACGATTTAATGTTGTGCTCAAATCTTTATTTGTTGCTTTTACGCTTTTTGTTTTTCGTTTTTTTCCCTTTTATATTTGTTGTTGTTGTTGTTTTTTGTATATTAATTATAAATTACATTTAATACAAAAAAAAGAACCTAAATAATGTAACGCTTAGTAAGATGTGTGTGTGTGTAAAAGAAAGAAACAACTTGGGTATTTCTCTTGGTTTTTTTTTTTACTTGGATCATGATGAAGATGATGATTATGGATGATGATGATGGATGATAATGGTTTAGATGATGTCGAGATGGAGCCAAATATAATTCAGGGATTCAGTTGGCTGCCGGCGCCTAGCTGCCCCTACTCCACCACCCACCCATCCGCCTACTGCTTTTCATTTCTCATTTATTATTCCCTCTCTCTCTCTTTCTCGCTGTCTCTGTCTCAGTCTAGCATTTGCGTTTGGGCGTTCGACGCTTGACACGGCAATTATCTACCTTTTTATTGCCCTTGGCAATGGCCAGTAGCTTGACCAGCTTCTTGTGCGAATCACCCACAATCCAGCCATGCTTCTGATATGGCTCACTCTCATCGAAATGTTGTTCCTGCTGTTGTTGTTGTTGTTGTTGATGTTGCTGTTGCTGTTGTTGGATTTGAAGTTGTTGTTGCTCGGCACGGCTTGAATGATGATGCGGATGCGGATGATGATGATGCTCCATTTTATTCTGATTCCCCTCCTTATGCAAAGCCACGCCAGATGGATGTTGCCCTTGTTCGACACCTGCAGCGTCAACATTATCATCATCAGCTTGGCCATCATCCTCATCATCCAGACGACCGAATTCATCATCACTGGAACTGCTCCAATAGTACAATTGCTTCTCACTGGCCGGACGTTTTCGTCGGGCTGGTGATTGATGATTTGTTTGCGATTTACGTTTGCTTTTCAGATTTTTATTACTGCTGCTGCTGTTGTTGTTATTATTCGTCGTCGTCGTGGTCGTAGTCGTCGTTGTTGTTGGAGTTGTTGTCAGTGCTGGAGTTGCTAGAGTTGCTGGAGTTGTTGCAGCTGTAGCGCTGGATGACCCACTTTTACCAGACTTGCGTGACTTGACCTTCGGATTGCTTGTGCCGGAGCTAGTCGTCGTCGTCGTTGCGGTAGCCGTTGTGTTGGTGGCATTAAAATGATTAAAACCTGAACCATGTTGCTCTTTGGCTCCATCCTCAACCATTTCGCGGGCAGGTGGCAGTCGCGTTTTGCTTGTCTGCTGTTGTCTAGAACTTCGTGTTCTTGTCACCTTTTTCTCCTGCTCCGGCTCCGGCTCCGGCTCCTGCTCCTGCTCCTGCTCCCGCTCACGTTCCTGTTTCTGCAACTGTTCTTGCTCTTCCTCATCCACTTGCTGTTTCTTGCGCCTACGCGAAACCGAACTCTTTGGATTCTTTTTTGCAGCAGGTGACGATTTGGCCTTTGATTTTGATTTGGCAGGTGGCGTTGGTGGTGCTGGCGGTGGTGGTGGTTGCAATTGATTGTTTTTGCCACGTTGTCGAGGACGAGGAGCTTTTGTTGCTGTCACCTGCTCCACCGGCGGCTGCTCGATTGGTTTTTGTTCACCTTTTGGTTTTCTTTCATTGCCATTCTTAAGTTTGGCCTTTGCTGTCGTTTTGGCCTGCTTCTTGCCCTTGGGTATCGTCAATGGCGGCGGCGGCGGGGGTGGAGGCTGTGGTGGAGCTTGTTCCATTGGGTCCATTGGCTGATTTGATGACGTCGCATTGTTGGTTACTTCACTCGTTTTGCGTTTACGTCGCTGCTCTTGTTGCTCCTTCTCCTCTATGAGGGCTATGATGTCCTTGGTGGACAAGAACTCTTCGTACTCGTCAGAACTCCAGGTTTCCACCAACTTCTTGGGACGATTGGTGGCACAGCGTCGCTTGGATTTACGTTGTCCCTCATCGATAAGTTGTTCAATCTCTTCGGGGCTCATACCCAGTTCGGATTGCAATTTATGGAGATCTTTGCGTGGCTTTCGTGATGAAGCAGCAGCAGCTTTCTGAGGAGCAGGTGGCTTGACAGTTGCTTTACTAGCTGCGGCTCCAGCAGATTTAGCAGTTGTCTTTTTGGTCTGCTTGGTCGCCTTTGTGGTAGCTTTCCTATTGAGATTTCTGGCATTCGGTAATGGTTGACTTGGTGCTGGCATGGATGCGGGCACCATGGATGGTTGTGGTGCCACCATTGGCTCCATATGTTGACCAGCACCACTGGTGGCCGCTGGTGGCCATCTTTCTTCTACAGCTGATGCCATTTGATTATCGGTTAGCTTGGTTATAGATGAAATTGCTGTCGATCCACCTGATGGTGGTCCGGTTCCGGTTCCGGTTCCGGTACCTGCGCCACCACCACCTCTGAGCTCATCAAAGATTTGATCCAAGTTGGCCTGATCCTTGGGCGCTGCTTTATGGATTTTCGCCAACGGAACTGGTGCGGCCTTAGTGCTGCTGGCATGCTTAAAGATGCGACCCATGATCAAGGACTTGTTCTCGAATGTCTTGGCCGTGGCACGACTGGATGAGCTGCTGCTGCTACTGCTACTCTTTCCCTGCAATGTGGCCGATGACGACGACGATGAAGAGGATGATGATGACGAGGAGCTGGATGAACTGATCACACGATTGCCCGATTTGGCTGCCCTAACTGGATCCGTACGCTGAATCACCTCAGCTTCCACCTCGAGCTCTCCTTCGCCCTCGCCTTCGATATCCTCACAGCTGAGCGTACCGAAATCATAATCATCTCGATCCGAATAACTTGCCGTGGATACACTATTGTTATCCTCGGTGAGAAGATTAACACTCGTCTTTGGCTTCTGGAAAGTTATGGTCGCCTTCTCCTCCAGTCCAATGTTTTTGAATGGTCGCTCCGGTATGATAATCCGTCCGGAGGCGGGCGGCAATGTGGCCGAACTGACCACTCCGGCGGCCGCTTTGATAATATCTGAACCATGCATTATTGTCTTCGATGATGTCGAACTTTGATGCGGTTCCACTGTGGCCGTCGGTGTCGGTGGTGGTATTGCCATGGCCGTGGGTGTGGCTATCGGTGTCGGTGTGGTGGGCGTTGGTGTTGCCGTGGGCGTGGCCTGCGTTAGCATATAATCTCCGCCAGGCTTCTCACTGCCAGCCAAGGCAATGTCAGCCAGTTCGGTTAGTTTGCAAACAGCGCGTCCAGATTTCTGTCCCGTCATATCGTTCATATCCTGCAGCTGCAGATGGACAACATTTTCATCGTAACCCTTCATGGCAGCCTTCGTTTTGAATCTTGATGTTGTTGTGGCCGAGAATTGTGAGATGGCCGAATAACTGGGCGACAGACGATGATGATTTCTAGAAGGGTTTAGATTGAAAATGAAATCAGCATAACCAACATAATCAAATGGCAAAAGTCATTCAGTTGAAATGGGGAAACTTTTCCCCTTAAAGTATGCAATAAATAAACCCATTTGAAGTTAGACAATTGGTGGTTATGAATACTTTTGTCAGCCTATTGCATACTTTAAGGGGCATAATTTCCCCCATTTTACAGCTAACTGAAAACTGACTATACTTACGTGGGCGTGGCTGCGGGTGGATTACGGAAAAGTTGCTGTATAACCGGTTGATGGCAAACTGTGGCCGCTGGCGGAGCTGCTGGCTGCACCACCGATGGCATCATTGGTGGTGGCGAAGGTGATGGAGATGGCGATGGTGATGGGGATGGCGAAGGCGATGCTGGTGGCGGTGGTGGTGGCGGTTTACGCCCGGCACTCACTATAACCGATGTCATGGGCATGGTTGGTACGTGCACGGACGCTGTTGTTGTTCCTGGTGCGGGTGCGGATGCCGGCACGGATGTTGAATGGGACGTGGGCATGGGCGTTGGTGTTGTGGTTAGCCGTGGCGTTTCGGCACTTTTCAGTATATTACAGCATTCGTAAAAGAGACGCTCGTCGGGGTTGAGATTAAGACGCACTGGACTATGCTGATTATCATGCAGACGCAGTGTGGCCTCCGTGATGACATGATGTCTAGGCTCAGATTGCTGCATCATTTGTTGCTGCTGCTGCTGATGCTGATGCTGAGAATGTTGCGGTTGCTGTTGCTGCTGCTGCTGTTGGTGCTGCAGTTGGTCCCTAAATCTCTCTCTATCCGGATCAGGCCTCTGTAAAAGTATCGGGGACATAACCACCGATGCCCGCATCTGTTGAGCCATTGCTGACTTTGGTCTTGGCTGTTCGATGGGTCGCATTTGTTGATTATCGCCATCGTCATCGTCCCCATCCGGCCGCTGTGGACTTGAGGGCGCCGTTTGCGATTGCAAATACTCTTGCTCCGACACCTTGGACACATGGGCCAGTGTCATATTGTGCTTGGCCAGCGATGTTGAGGTGAAAAAGTCCTTGCCACATAGCTTGCAACCGTATTTCTGGGCATCCAGTTCGCTCCGCTGTGTCCGTTTCTTGGGGCGTCGTGTCAGCAGGACACTGCGGCGCCTGCGTCGACGACGTCCGCGTCCACCGCGACCCAAATCCTGGGAGTAACTGGTATACACGCTCATCTCATCATCTAGATCCATATCGAGTATTTCCGTATTGGTATTATCATCGCACATGGAACCAAAATTGGAGTGATCATCATTTAGATTCGGTGCACTGCGCACACTCATCGAAGTGGCCGGGCGATAGGGATCTTGATCCTGATCCTGCTCCTGATCGAACTCATCGTTGGCAAATTCGAAATCCTCATTGGTTGTGGCCGACATGATCTTCTCATTGACATTTTTGGCTATCTCTGTGAGATAATTATCATCCTCCTGTTCGTGGGAAGCCAGTGGAGTGGCGGCTGGGGCACCAGCAACAGGCGGTGCTCCACCACCAACACCACCACCACCACCAGTTCCACCGCCTGATTGCATATCCTCATTGTAGCCACCAGCTGTTGGTGGTTCTTTGTGTATATTCTTGTTTAGACGCGGATCACGGCTATAGGTTGGCGGCGCTGCTGCCACTGCTGGAACTGGTGGCTCTTTGGTCAGTATGCTTGGCCTTAAAATGCAAGTGGCCACCGCCGCTGCCACTGGTGGAGCTGTCGGAGCTGCTGGTGCTGGTGGTGCAGATGATATTTCTTTAGCTGTTGCTGCCGGCAAAGCGGCTGCATCCTTAGCCTCTTTTGCCTCCTTGGCCTGCAATTGCTTCTCGATGCCAATGGAAAAGGATTCGAGTGAGGATTTCAATTTACTAATCGATTCGGTTGTCTTAGCTCCGCGTGGAGCGGTTGCTGGTTGACGGCGATAATAACAACTCTGCCGACGCTTCGGTGGTCTTCCGGGGGTCGCTGGAGCGGTGCTAGTAATTATCTCAGTCGACTCCTTGTTATCCTTGGCTGCTGCCTGCTGCTGCTTGGCATTGATTGTAGCTGCATTTCTCTTGGTGCTGGACATGAGTAACATTCCAGTTATAAGCAAATCCTCGCTCTTCTCGTAGGCCAAATTCTCCAGCTTCTTGAGATTATCCCGTCGTGCGTTGTCGATCTTAAAGCTTTCGAGCAATTGATCCGCCACAATGGCGGCCAATTCATTTTTCCGTCTTCGTCGTTGCTTCTTCTTCTGCACGGTGGGAGTGGGACTGGCCGTAGGAATGGGACTAGCTATCCGCTTTGGTTCAGGCTCCGCCTCCGGTTCCGTCATCTCAACTGGCGGCTGAGGTGGAACTGAAGTGTTGATGGCTGGTGTTGGTTGTGTCTGTTCTTGGGCAAGACTATGGAATCCTGAGGATGTGTTGTTGTTGTTGGAGTTTAGATTGCTGCTATGCTCCTCAATGAGTATGCTGCTGCAATTGGTCTCTGCTGTCGGAGGTGGCGTGGCCAAAGGACGAGTTGGTGCCACAGAAATGACAGAGACAGCCACAGAGGGAGCGGAGACACATGGGGTAGGCGAAGCAGGCGGACTAGGAGAAGCAGGAGGAGGAAGAGGAGATGCTGTTTGACGAGCAGGAACAGGAGAAGATGGACTGGAAGTCGGACAATTGACTGGAGGCGCATCACGTGGTGGTGGTGTTGGAGAACTCGGCGGAGGTGGCCGAGAAGGCGGAAGAGGAGAAGGAGGAGGTGGAGGTGATGGAGATTGTGGTGTACTCGCATCAAAGGTTATTGGTGGCGAGAACGGAGCAGGTGACAGGAGACGTGGCGGTGAAATGGCAAACGCTGGCTGAGCAGATGCTTCATCGGCTCTATGACCTGCTATGCAGGAGTTATCTTCTTCTTTATGGCACACAATTGCTTGTACAGGAGCTGCTGCACACATATCCTCAGTGGTTTTGCCTTGGATTTCTGTCTCACCATTAATTGATGGCATCAATTGAATAGCCGCTGCTGGAGGAGGCAGCATATGAGGAGATTGAGATTGAAGTTGACGTTGTGGAGGAGGAGGAGTTGCCTCAACAATTGCTGACATCGGCATCGGCATGGGTATCGGCACAGGCACAGGCATTGGAACAGCAACTGGAAGGGACGCTGGCACGGCCTGGAGAACTGGTTTGGAGTGATTCTCTTCGTCATCCGCCATCAGGAGAAGAGAACGACAATCAATTGTCTTGGAGCGCATTGTTCGTTTCTTTGGTGATAGTTTCTGTGGAGCGAATGCTCCTCCTTCCAGCTGCTGCACCAGATGAGCTCCCTTTGCTTTTGTCTTTTTGGAGGAGTTTCTCTCCTCTCCATCCGGTGCCATGGCAACGACAACATCATCATCATCCTGGGGTAGGCTAGCCTGTACGGCCAAAATCACAGAATTGATGGCATCATCAATATGATTATTGATCACCTCATCCATCCGAGGACATGACTTCATTTGTCCGCCTTTGCCGCTCGCATCCTTTTTACCTCCTACCCCCCCTCCAGTCGCTGTCGTTGTGGTCGCCGCCGCCGCTCCCATCATTGTTGGCTCCGCGGTGGAGCGTTTCTTGCCTGTGGCTTTCAATGGAGTTGGCGGCGTTGTGGCCGCTGGTGGCATCGTTGGATTAGCACCACCAATCGATACCGCACTAGGATTACGCACTTGTGGTATCTTGAGCAGATCTAAATTGGAATAATAGCTTTGGCTGCTTTGAGCAGGAGGCGGTGGTAGCGGGGGAGGTGGAGCCAGAGCCAATGGATCTACCAGAGATGGGGGCTGCTGACTATATAGTTGCTGCTGTTGTGGCGCGGGAGGATGGGCTAGAGATGATGGTGGTGGCGGAGGAGCAGGATGAGCTGGAGCTGGTGAAAATTTCCGTTTGGTTTTTTGAGACAAATCCAATGGCTCCATATTGTCCAGGTTATCCAAATTTAATAAGTTTCTTGCCTCAAAGCCACAAATGGTCTGACGTCTTGATGGCATTCCACCTGCTCGATGCTGATGAGCATCTACCATTTCGGTTGGGGCTTTGGAATGGGCAGCATCAGCTCCACGTTGATGACTCAAATTCAATGGCTGTCCCGTGTCCATCATATAGATGGTGGGTTGTGTCTGACTATGCATTTGCGGATTCATATTAACCGGCATGAATAATGGCAATTTGGGCAACATCTTGACGGGCATCGCCACCGGCAGGGGCACTGGCACGGGCACTGGCACGGGCATGGCCACTGCAACAGGCATAGCCACACCCGGTACAGGTCCTCCTGTGGCAGCAGCAGATGGCTGTGGTGGCATTTGTGGCATCGGCAGAGATGCCACCACTGGCAATGGCAATGGCAATGGAGGAACTGCAATGGGCTTGGTCAGTTTTTGTGGTGGTGGTGGTGGTGGTGCTGCTGCTGTTGGTGGCGGCGGCGGCGGCGTTGGCGTTGGTGGCGTTAATTGCTCCATGGGATATTGCTTAAGGGATCCCAATGATGGATATGGTACTGGTACTGATGGTGGTACTGGTCCTGCTGGTGGTGCTGATGCTGGTGGAGCCACCACCATTTGTTTGGATGCTGCCTTAGTGGGTGTACGTCGTGTAATGACCATGAGATTGGGAATTGGCACGGGAATGGGTAGAATTGGAGCAACTGCATCCACTTTTGGTGGTAGTTTCTCGGCAGGAGGTAATGCTGGAGCCGGTGCTGGTATTGGAACAGCCGCTGGAGCCACTACTGGAAGCGGAATTGGAACTGGTTTAGTTGTCGCAATCGGTGTTGGAGCAATTGGCTCAACTACAGCAGCAATTGGTGTTGCAGTTGGCGGTTTTGTCTCCACAACCGGACTGGGACTCCTCCTTGTGTTGTTGTTGTTGGTGGTGGTGGTGGTGGTGGTGGTGGTGTTGCTGCTGGTGGTGGTTGTATCCACTTTGATAATACGCCTAGAAATGGCCTTCCGTTTTGGTGTCTTTGGCTGTAGCTGTAGCTCCTTGTCTCCCCCACCAGCTAACGCCAGTGGTGACGCCTTCTCTCCCCCTGTGGTGTGTGTGGGCATCTCAGTCTTAAGCTTCTCCTCCAGCTTACCGGTTAACATGGCAATGCAATCGCTAATCCTCTTACTCCGTTTTGGATATGGCGGATTGGCAGTCGTTGGTGCGGAGTGTGGCAAAATTGCTGCTGGAGCAGAAGCGGGAGCTGGTGTGGTCGGTGGTGTGGGCATCAATTGCTTACTAAGTGTGGGTGAAACAGGAGCTGCTGGTGTAGCTGATGCAGCGGCAGTTGAAGACGGCGTCACCGGGGCAGCAGGAACAGGCTCAGGCGCAGCAGAAGGTGCTGGGGGTGGTGGAGTCTCTGACTTTGCCTTTTCCTTAATCTTTACCTCCAGCGCGGGCAACTCATCTTTGGCAGTGATTGGCTTTACCTTCATTGGAATAGTTTCTTGTGAGGAGGATGCTGCTGCTGCTGCTGGCGTTGCTTTCATCTTTTGTGGTCGTAATTGGCGCTGATGTTGATGTTGAGGATTATGTTGTGACATTGCACGAGAGGATCGGGTATTCCGGAGACTTGATTGTTGATTGAGAATCTTTTTGATTGTGCTGCTGCTGCTGGTGGTGCTGCTGCTGTTGGTGCTCGATTTGGTTTTCTTTTTGGCCTTGTTATCCATTGGAAAGATCTTCTTACATACACGCTTGGCGGGCAAATTCTCCAACATTTTGCGTATGGATTCGGCTGCAATGAGATGATTGCATGAAGATGTAGTAGATGTGGATGTGGATGAATCATCAATGGGATCAGTGGTTAATAATAACTCACCATCGCTTGGCCTTTGGCGTGGCGACGTGGATTGATTCAATTTCATCTTGGATGAACTTGAACCACTCTCCTCTCCACCATCAGCTTCAGCATCCGCATCGGCATCGACATCCGCATCTGCTTCACCTTCGCCATCATCGTCGCCATCATCATCGCCATCATCAGCCATGAGGGCTTCGACTTTTTGCTTTTTTTTCGCCGACGAAGACAGATGATGACGTATGAGTTTCCTGCTGCAAGGACGACGCTTCTTGGTGCCACAATAATAGCGATATTTTCGCTTTTTGGCCAATGACCAGATATAATCACCGGAACAGTCCAACATATGGCGATAGAGATCCATAAGGCCGCTACATTTTCGGCCACATTTCGTACAGGTTGAGGATGAGGAAATCGATGACGTTGAGGTGGATGCGGCGGATACAGATGCAATGGATGATGGCGATTGTTTCTGTTGCTGTTGGTGTTGTTGTTGTTGCTGCTGCTGGAGTTGCTGCTGATCTTCAGTTAATGGCGTTGGTGTCGATGATGATACCTCAAATGATGAACGCGATGATGAGGACAATGAGGTAGTCTCCTCTTCCTGTTGCTGCGTCTCCTGCTTATGAATGCAGCTACTCTCACGCGCATAACGACTCAATGCCCTTTTGGGTATAAATAAGTGACGTAGGAGATTCCCGGCCAGCAGTTCCCGGCCAACAACTTCATAGTGTGTGGCATATATATGCGAATGGCGGAAAGTTTTGTGCTCCTCCAATGATTTACGTTGCTCGAATTTGGCTCCACAGCAAATGCATAAGTAGAGACGTGGACGTGCACATTCCCCGCTTAAAACCAACGAAGAGGATGATGATGATGGTAATGATGAAGTGGCGACACCACTTGAGGAGAATTTCTTCAGTGAATTATGCTGCAGTTGAAGCATCGAGAGAAAACTTTCATCGGCAAACGTTTGACTATGCGGTGAAGCCATCAATTGATGATGATGCAATTCATCCTCTTGATCTTGATTATAGCTATCATTCTCATTCTCACACTTGATGATGGCCTGCTCATTCTGCTCCAGAATTATGTGCGGCAACAGACGATGATCCAATATAAGATTAAGTTGCTCCAGAAGTAATCGTTGCTCCATTAGCTTCTGATCCACCCTGATCTGTGGTTGTGCATGGCTTTGGGATTGATAATGATTATGCGGTTGTCGTCCACCTCCAGCGTCATAGTTTTCGTTGTTATCATCATATTTTTGTCGCATTGTCATTTGTGTCCACATGTCGAGCTTGGAGAGATCACGCTGGCCAAGAAATGTGAGTGGTTTCAGTTTCTTCACTAGACGTCCACCCTCATTGATTAGGGTGAATTTTTTAACATAATCCCATTTCCATTTCCAGCTGTGCTTTGTATGAGGACGGCGACGAAATTTGGCCAATGGTGGCAATTCGGCATTGGCACCAAATTGCTCGGCAGTCAGTAGAGTTGGATAGGAGGCAGCTGCACCAGGATTCAATTGGCTGGCACTATGCAGTCGAAACAATTCCGTTGTTGAACTGGCGGTGCAGCTGGAGCTGGAGCTGGAGGTGGAGTTGGTGTTGATGTTGATGTTGGCGGAACTAAATTGTAAACGCCCATCGAGATAATTTTGTAGATTATGACGAACATTGTGGACCACATCCTTGTAGAAATTCTCATCAAACATTTGATTGGAGAAATTTGAGGTGCTGGAGGAGGTGGTGGTGGTGGTGCTGCTGCTGCTGCTGTTAGCGTTGCTAGTGATGCCACCGCCGGTGCTGGGCAAACGGAAAACGGCATCTGTTATATTGGTTGTATGTACTTCCAATGACAAGGATAATGATGAACTGGAAAGAGATGGTGGCAATAGTTTTTGAGCCATACGACTGCTGCTACGCGACTTGGTCGCAGCTCCTCCAGTTCCAGCTACAGTTGCTGCCCCAACAGCTCCTCCTCCCCCTCCTGCTCCTGTCTGCTCCCTATTCCTTTGACTTGGCAAACGATTCTGAGTGAGACCCAAACGATTTAACATCGGCTCATCGCCACCCATTAGACCCAATCTCTTGAACTCAGATTGCTCCTGACCACACCCAGTTGATGTTGTTGATGGTGCAGGTGGTCGTGTGGTGTGTATATCCTGGTGCTGATCATGCTGCTGTTGCATATGTGTAACCAATTGATCGGCATCTTGAAAACGCCAACGACACAATTGACAGGCGAAATATTTATCCGCATGACCATCCATTAGATGATGAAATAATTCATCCAACTGTGGAACTGTTAGGCAGATCTGTTTGGATAAGGAGGAGCTGTTGCTGCCGCTACTGCTGCTGGTGGTGCCATTAGCGTTGGTCCCATGATTGCCTTGATGGTCTTTGCAATGATGACAACCAGGAAAACCATTGGCGGGATTTGTGGATCTCGATGATGTTGATGGAGTTGATCCTGTGGAGCGTCCACTGCAACGTCTCTCCTGGCGTTCGGTATGGAATTTCTCCATATGCTTTGCCTGGAGCTTGCCGGAGGCGAACTTCTTATCACAGTACAAACACAAGATTTTAATCGATGGCAATGAGAATGAGGTGGTGGAGCTGCTGGTGGTGTTGGAGGAGGTGATGGAGCAACTGGCCACTCCACTTCGCCTTCGTCGTTGCTCATCGTTCATTATTTGTTGCAATTTCTCCATGAGGCGTGGCAAACGTTCCAATGGGAGACTACATATAAGAGATGGCACCAATGTTCGTTTTGTCTCCTCCTGTTCCCGTTCCCGTTCCTGCTCCTCCATATCCTGCTCCTCCTCGATTTCACGCTCTCGCTCTTTATCCCTATCCTTTTTTATCTGTTGTTGTTGTTGCTGCTGTTGTTGCTGTTGTCTTCTCTTTCTAGCAGTTGGCGGCGGTGTAGCTTCAGTTGGTCCAATTGGATTCTTCCCATTGACCTGCTGTTGCTGTTGTTGTTGTTGTTGTTGTTGCTGCTCCTCATTCGCTGACAATTTGAAGCCACGGCGCAGGCCAAAGCGCGACATGGTCTTCATGTGGAAGCCACTAGGTTATCCAAATCCGAATCAAAAAAAAAAAAAAAGAAACAAACAAAACAACAAACAAAAAACAACACAGAACTTCTGCAGATAGAAAGAAAGAGAGAAGAATATATATAATTCGTTCGTTTCTTGTAGTTATTTATTTATTTGTTGTTGTTGACATTTTAGAAGAATAAAACAAAAGCCACAAACAAACACACATACACGCACTCATATGCACACACACACGCAGACACACACAGATAAATTATACAATAAATTTTGTTAAAAAATGTTCTAGTATTTTTATTTACCGGAGTTTTGTGTGGTTTTTGTTTTTATTATTGCCCAAGCCGCCTTTTTTTCTTAATGTTTTTATTTGTTGTTGTTATTATTTTAATTATTCTTATTATTAATGTTGTTGTTTTTTGCTGCTGCTTAAAGTTTTATTGCACTTTTTTCTTTGCTTCTTTTTTGGTGTTTTTTTGTTCGGTTTATTTTATTATTTTTTTTTTTGTTTGTTCTATATAAACTTTAGTTTAGTCAGTTCACTCCACCCCGCAGCAGCAAGCCAAAAATGTTTAATTTGTTTATTTTCTGACATTTTCATTGTTGTTGTTGTTGCTGCTGTTGTTCGTTTTTCGTTATGCTTTTTAATTATTGTTGTTGTTTTCGTTTTGTTTTTACGCGTGTGTAAATTTTATTATTTGTATTTGTATGTTTTTTTTAATATATTTTTTTTTTCTTCCACCCTAACAACTGCTTTAGGAGGTATCTAATGTTTAGCCCAAATCGATGCGTGCGTAGAGAGCTGCGACGGCAACGGCAACAGAGGCAGAGACGGTGGCAGGGGTTGGGGCAGAGCCAGTGGCAGAAGCATGGGCAGGGGCTGGTGGCAGGACAATGTGCGGGGTGGTGTTGGTGTTGTATGAACGATTTTTCTCTTGCACAAGAAGCAGCAGCAGCAGCAGCGTTTGCTTATCCATTTTCTTTTCATTTATTTCTTTCTCTCGCTCGCTCTCTCTTTCTCCCTCTTTCTCGCTCGCTCGCAGGGCGCGCTGGCTGTCTCTCTCTCTATCTATCTATCTTGTGTGTGTTTCGTTTTTTTTTCTGCTTTTTTTGTATTTTTCTTCTTCACACGTTGCTGATCAAAAAGAGGCGTGCTGGTAACGCATCTAGCCCATTGATCATTTTTGGATTATGTCTTCAATAAATTGTTTAGAAAAATGTTCAATTTCACTATTTAAACTTAACTCTATTTCTATCGTATTTTGTTCACGCACACATATTTAGTTGCCGAGCTAAATATGTGTGAATGTATGTGTGTATGTGTGTGTGTGTGTGTTTTTTTCTTATAGTGTAGAAAAGGGGCACGAATCCGAATCCAGTTCCGAATTTGCTTTTTGAATAATTTATCGCTTGTCTATCGATATTGCATTGTTGCATATTTGCATTCTATCATTTACGGTCATACTGCAAGTCGCATAAATTAGATTTAAGTACTTTTTGCAAAAAAAAAGGATTCAAAGGAGATTGGATTGTTGGTGACCCTCAAGGACTTACCCGAGAATGTCTGGTTTTTGTTGTCATTTAAATTATTGGTTATCGACTTATCGATGTTGGACGTATAGCATGAGTATCGATATACACACATACGGTTATCGATGTGTCTTGTTTTTGACGAGTCATTTTCTGGTCTGACTTAGTTGTTAGCTCCATATTCTCATTTAGTTAAGAACAAAGTGAACGAAAGTTATTAATCAATTGAATTACTTGTTTATTTGTGCGTTTATTGGTGCAAAGAGAGTTACAGAATATGCCCTACAATATGGACGTTCTTATGCCCGAGAAGGTGGGTTAAAAGAAAGTTATCGGCGTATTTGAAGTAATGCAATATTTTTTTGGTTTTATAGGACGAACTTAGCGAACTGAAGCTAAAGGATGCCCATAGCTCACTGGATGAGCTAGATATGGATGATTTATATGTACGATATAAGAAACTTCAGAAAACATTAGAGTTTATCGAAGTGCAGGAAGAGTACATCAAGGATGAGCAGCGCAATTTGAAAAAGGAATATCTGCACGCGCAAGAAGAGGTGAAGAGGATACAGAGTGTACCTTTGGTGATTGGACAATTCCTTGAGGCAGTTGATCAAAACACTGGCATTGTTGGCTCCACCACAGGCTCCAATTACTATGTACGCATCCTATCAACCATTGATCGTGAGCTGTTGAAGCCTTCGGCTTCCGTTGCACTGCATAAGCACAGTAATGCCCTGGTCGATGTCCTGCCACCAGAGGCGGATAGTTCCATTTCAATGCTACAACCCGATGAGAAGCCCGATGTTAGTTATGCAGATATCGGTGGCATGGATATGCAGAAACAGGAGATACGAGAGGCCGTCGAACTGCCCCTAACCCACTTTGAGCTGTACAAACAGATTGGTATTGATCCACCTCGAGGTGTTCTCATGTACGGACCACCGGGCTGCGGCAAAACTATGCTGGCCAAGGCAGTGGCCCATCACACAACTGCCTCCTTTATCAGGGTTGTGGGCTCCGAATTTGTTCAGAAATATCTGGGCGAGGGACCGCGTATGGTGCGCGATGTCTTCCGCTTGGCCAAAGAGAATGCACCGGCTATAATTTTCATCGATGAGATCGATGCCATTGCCACAAAGCGATTCGATGCCCAAACCGGAGCTGATCGTGAGGTCCAACGTATTCTTCTGGAGCTGCTCAATCAAATGGATGGTTTCGATCAGACGACCAATGTTAAGGTGATTATGGCCACCAATCGTGCCGATACCCTAGATCCGGCTCTATTGCGTCCCGGACGTCTTGATCGTAAAATTGAATTTCCGCTTCCGGATCGACGACAGAAACGTCTTGTCTTCTCCACCATCACATCGAAAATGAACCTTAGCGAGGATGTTGATTTGGAAGAGTTTGTGGCGCGACCCGACAAAATTTCTGGTGCAGATATTAATGCAATTTGTCAAGAAGCTGGCATGCATGCGGTCCGTGAGAATCGTTATATTGTCCTGGCCAAGGACTTTGAGAAGGGCTATAAGAATAATATCAAGAAGGACGAACAGGAGCACGAATTCTATAAATAGATGATAAGATACGTTCATTTCCCTCACCCCTCCTTCGTCTCCAGCGTTTATATACCTAATTAAAACTGTAATAAAAAAGTAAAACGTCAATACATATGTATTCCATCTTATTTCAGTCGATTTTTTTAGTCCCTTCCCTTCTTTACTATATTAGCAAAAGAGAAAATGCCATCGGCTTACTAAAAAAAACAACAAAATGGACAATATATTTGATTTAAACAAAAGGGATAAAATTTGAGTAAGAAAAATCGAAAAGATGGCGGTGAATCGAAATTGCTCCGGAAGTGGATGGGATGGGATGGGATGCATCTCCTCACTTCATCAGGGAATTGACCACTGCATTCACATTGATTGCTTTCAGATCGGCATAAGTCTGACCTGTGCCAACGAATACAATCGGCTGGCCGGTAATGTAAGTCATGGAAATGGCTGCGCCGACTTTGTCATCAATTGTATCAAATTTCGTCAGAACAATGCCATCAATGATGTGAGGATTTTCATTGGAGGAGTAATCGGCCAGGGATTGATTGAATTTAACCAACTGATCGACAGCCTCATTGCCGACAAGAGCTTCGCCAACAAATAAAACCAGATCCGGATTGTTAACCTTGATAAGCTTGGATAGAGAACGCATCAGGGGCTCATTGTCCTGCATACGGCCAGCGGTATCTACCAGGACGACATCGACTTTCGTATCGTGAGCATATTTTATGGCCTCCATTGCAATGCCAGCCGCATCCTTGCCATAGCCTTTCTCATACAATTGGACCATGGAGCGATTATTGTGTTTGGCCGGCGGATGCAGGGCATTCAAATGCCGCGTGTGAGTGCGCAACTGTTCCACAGCTCCAGCACGGAAAGTATCGCAAGCAGCGATTAAAACATTGAAGTCATTCTCAATTAACCAAAAGCATATTTTGGCCAGATTTGTAGATTTACCCACTCCATTGACACCGCAAAAAATGATGGTATAGGGTTTGCCATTGCGCTTCGATTCCAATGCATCGCGTATGATGTCAATGCGGCGTTTGGGTGACAAAATTCTCACTAGCGATTGAGTAAGTGCCTCCTTGACCAATGTGGCTATACTATCAAATGTACCCATTTGCTTGCCCTCCAGGCTTGTGGCGACTGAGTCGCATAATTTAATTGCTATCTCGGATGCGACGTTCTTTGATATCAGATGATCTCGCATCTTCTCCAAAGCCGGTTGCAAGTCCTCACGTGACATTGTCTTGGCTCCGACAATACCTTTGAAATAGGAGAGTAAGCCACCACGTTTCTTTTTATTTCTGCTGCTATTATCCTCCTCCTCCTCCTCTTGGTCTTCTTCGGTCTTGTAGCCAGTATCCTCATCCTCATCAGCGCTTTCCACGTCCAGATCTCTAATGCCACCCTGCATTGTGCCCACCAGCTAAAACAAAAGGGACATTGATTAAGTGATGCATAATCCAGAAACATCTAGAAACAATTGCTCTTACATCGTTGTTGATTGTCTGATATTGAACATCCTCGGGCGTATCCTTAGAACGGTCCAGGAGGACAGCATCTCTGTTGCTGCCACCTAAGTCCCAGACTCTTGGCTTTTTGCCAGCCTTCTCTGGGCGGCTTTCAACTGGTGAGGGAGCTGAAGAATTTGTGGACTTTTTGGTGGGTGTCAATTTCTCCCTCATCTTGCGACGATTCTCTTGAATAATATCCTCCTTGGACCGTGGCGGCGATGATGGCTCTGGACTCTCCTGTATGTTTACACGCTTCTCCACAACTGGCTTTTTGGCCTTATCCTTGTCGGGATTCTCAATCATGGATGCAACTGTTTTCTTTGATTTCTGGGATTCATTGTATGAGCGCATGGCCTTTGGGGCCTTAAGGACCTTGGCAGATGCCTGTTCGGCGCTGCTAAGAACTCGCCGAAATTCCTGTTCAAAGTCATAGTCATTATCCAGACGTTCGCCGGCCGATATATCACCGAATTTCTCTTTGAACGCCAACTGCATATCACTCAGAAATCCATCCAAATAATTAAGTTTTATCACCTTTTGAAAGACTGCAGCATAGACTAAATCCAATTCATTGTCTAGTTTAAATTGCACGGCCAGATGATCCTCCTCGAAGTACTTGGACTCTGTATTGCGTTCCTATTTACGTATGAATGTTTTATGTTAATTATACATAAACAACAAATCCGTGGGTCTTGTCAAGGGACTCACCTCTAAAATGACGCCACGTATCAAACTATTGATGCATGATGAGAAATTTTGTCCAGAGGTATTTGAATTCCAAAGTACTATGCCGCCTTTTGTAAATATCACCACAAAGTCCAACATTTTAGCAACCAAATCCTGATACAATACAAGATGAATTGACAACTATGTTTTCCAAAATTCAAGCATTCCACGTAGTAATCAGTAATAGTGTTGCCATCTATCTGCTTTAGCCGCTAACTCGATTTAGAGATATCAGAAAATAGCCAAATCTAGCTGTTGTTTTGCTTTCACAATTCTGGCCATTTAAATCAATGTTGTGTTTGGCCTACTATTTGGCTACGGGTTTTCCATTTTGATTAGTGTTCCAAGGCCTTTATTACCACCCTAACACCTTATATACAATAAGAAGTAATAACAATAACCAAAAACTATATCACCAAGCCGTCTAAATATGTCAGCACTATTTAAATTATATGGCAACACCTTAACCCCATTTGAATCAGCTGATTCGAATTTTTTAAAAATCGGCTTCAACATTTGTTTAATGCAATTATAGGCATACCCACTTCCCCCCCAGGAAAAACAAAAGAAAATGTTTAAATTCTGATCGACTTATTTCTTGTTCTTTTACAATTGTTTCTTATAAGCTAAGGGGTGTGTGTGTTTTGTGTATATTTTATGGAAATGGAAATCTCGAACATGATTATTATTAAACGTTTCGCCTTTGCTGACAAGACATTCGTTGAATGTTTTGTTGAACAATATTACACATGGTCGTATAAAACTAAACAAAAAAAATTTGTATTTGCTGTTGTTACCACTGCCGCTGCCGCCGCTGCTGCAATTGTTGCACTTCAGTTTAGGAGCCAACAATAATGTTGTTGATAGGAATATGTATCAGCTTGACGAAGAAACCAATGAAGCCCATGATGCAGAAACCAATTGCTGTGGCAATGGCAATCTTTTGGAATTCCTTGCGATCGGGCTTCGTGCAGCGCTTGACGAGACGAATTGAATCCTTGGCAAAGGCACGTCCGGGCTCAGCGAATTTAACAACTTTATCCATAATTCTGATGCTTGATTAAACTGCAAATACAGAGATAACAAGAGAGAAAGAGAGCGTTAGAGTGGTGGTGGTGCAGAATGGAAAGTTTTAGTGACGACGTGGCAACTGTTTTCTACCCCCGCACTCTAAAATGACGACGTCACAGGTGAAATCTTCGTTGTTGCACGTCTCAAATCTTTACCAATCTTTCAATTTAAAAGTTATTAACAAACAATTTATATTGCCAAATTCAATGTTATGTCTGGCACAATTTCGATCATTAGAAAGTTGCAATTGCAGTAACTCGTACCACAGAATTTTCGGAAAAATCACAAAATGTTTGCAAAATGTGTATGACTTTTCCACTAAAACAGTCTTAAAATAACTTTTTTAGAATATTTTTGTCATTTTGATTCAAGAAATTGCCTTTGATTTAATTTAATTTAAGAAAGAAAAAAAACACAAGAACACAAACCTCCGAACTGCACACTGAGAAAATCTTTCCACGAATGAACTAAAATTTGCTTTCGTTTTGTTGTTTTCGGCTCGCCTTCGTGTTCCACGTCAAAGTGTCAAAAATGCCAGGGCTGCTTTGGCAGCCCGGGTTGCAAACGATTTTCCGAGCTGTCAAAAAATATGCCAAAATATCGCTATCGTTATCGGTTGTCATTTTAAACGTATAGATTTTTTGGGATCACAGTAGGCGGTCACATTTGTGCATTTTGGTTGCCCCGAGAAAGGAATCTAATTTACTTTCATAATTTTTTTGTTTTTTGCGAAATGAGTGCTCAACCAAGCCCTTGCATGAATCCCCAACAACAACAGCAACAACAAAGCGAACAGGAGAAGGCAAGTTCTAGAAGCAGTTAATATTTCGTGTGTGTCTGTCTCTCTTACCGGCTGAAACTGTTTTTTTTTTTTTTTTCACCCCTTCTAGGTCTATCAATGGATAAACGAATTGGCCCATCCGGATACTCGAGAGGTTGCCTTGCTCGAGCTTAGCAAGAAACGTGAAACCGATCTGGCACCAATGCTGTGGAACAGCTTTGGCACCGCTTGCGCCTTGCTTCAGGAAATCGTCAACATTTATCCATCAATAACTCCGCCGACTCTGACAGCCCATCAATCGAATCGGGTTTGCAATGCATTGGCTCTGTTGCAATGTGTCGCCTCCCATCCGGAGACACGCACAGCTTTCCTACAGGCCCAAATACCACTGTATTTGTATCCGTTTCTATCGACCACTTCGAAAACCCGGCCATTTGAGTATTTGCGGCTTACCAGTTTGGGTGTAATTGGTGCCTTGGTCAAGACCGATGAGCAGGAGGTCATCACATTTTTGCTGACCACCGAGATTGTACCACTCTGTCTGACCATTATGGACAGCGGCTCTGAGTTAAGTAAGACAGTGGCAACATTTATAATACAAAAGATACTGCTAGATGAATCGGGGCTTTCGTATATTTGTCAGACCTATGAACGTTTCTCACATGTGGCCATCACTCTGGTAAGAAAAACAAAGATTACCCATCAAGTTACAATTGAATGCAATAAACATTTTCTAGGGCAAAATGGTGATTCAATTGTCCAAGGATCCTTGTGCACGTCTTCTTAAGCATGTCGTGCGTTGTTATCTTCGTTTATCCGATAATACACGGTATGTTATTCTATACTTTTATAATGTGTGTTGTATTAATGATAACATTGCTATGTTCACAGGGCTCGCAAAGCACTGGGCCAATGTTTGCCTGATCAGTTACGTGATGGTACCTTCTCGGTATGCCTACAGGATGATAAATCGACCAAACAATGGCTACAGATGTTACTTAAGAATTTGGAATTGGGAGCCACACAGCAACAGGCTGATCCACGTCAAATTGGCATGTCACCGTTGGGATCGTAGATTTATATAATATATATAATACATGTATAGATAGAATAATAATCATCATCATTATCCTTTTCCCCACCACCTCCCAATTTTTGTTTCCACCCAAAGTCCCATTATCCCATGAATATAATTGTATAAGAGAGTTGTTAAAAAAAAAGAAAAAAAAATAGGAAGAACCACAGACAAATTACGTTTTATATATATGTATATACATACATATATATATATGTATGTATCGTGAATGTATGAGAGAATAGCTTGCATGGCATGCATATACCTACTCATATATATACATATATGTATATGTCGCCAATATTTATATATCTTATAGTATATTTAAAAAGATTTGTGAAATGTGAAGAATAAGTTCACCGCTGATAATTAGAGCATAATAATTAACAAGATAAATACACGAATGTGAGAAAAGAAAAAAAAACAAATAAATCTCATTTTGATAATTGTATACCTATCTCTCTCTCTCTGTCAGTGGTGCTCTCCTGCTTTAATTGAGAATTGAAATCACTTTATCTGGTGTTAAGGATTTCCCACAAAACAAAGTAATTTTCGTGAAATTCAACGTTCAAAATGCATTTAATATATTATTTTTTTTGGACAGACAGATGACACTTAAACAATTTTATATTTTTATTTTGGTATTATATAATACATATATTTAATTACATACAATGCAACATGTCATCGGGATTGAAAGAAACTTCTCTTAGGAATTCCATTTAAATCCTCAGCCAAGTTGCATACAACAATTACAATTATACATTCATTCCATGTGAATTTTAACGGGCACATAAAAACAATTGACCACCTAAGTATGTATATGTCAGCTGAAACTCCTGTAACTAGATCATATACATATATATATGTATAATATATGATTAATTTTAATTGAATATGTACATACAGACGAAATCCTCTCACACATAATTTAGTTAGTTGAATTACTTGGGGTAACAGCGGAGGCGCGTCGTGCTCCTCCAGCTGCTTCTTCGCCACCATCGG
Source organism: Drosophila willistoni (assembly GCF_018902025.1). NCBI lineage: Eukaryota > Metazoa > Arthropoda > Insecta > Diptera > Drosophilidae > Drosophila > Drosophila willistoni. The sequence continues at coordinate 8,054,016 of NW_025814053.1, read as the reverse complement.
CAATTGCATCAACATCTTTAGCTGCTACTCCTGGTGGTGGTGGTGCTGCTGCTGGTGTTCCACTTTCAATTAATTCCTTAAGTTGTGGCAATGCCAATATCTGTTCCATTAGATCAAAACCGTTGCGCCATATTAACAATTCGGGACGTAGCTTCAATTTGTTGCGATTTCTTAGCAAATGTTTCTCCATGGCAAATCCCTGACGGGCACAAGCAAAATCGCAGGCCCTCTGACGGAGCACTGGACAGATATCATTGTTGCCATCGCCCACATAGAAGACATGATCGTATCGTATATTATTACGCAAATCCTGCTCAATGACAAAATGCTCTAGGACACGTCCCTTGCACAAATTACTGGCACTTAGCTTACAATCAGTCTGACGATGATGTGGACTGACATTCAATTGGCCGCTGGTCTCATCAAAATGGGCGGGATTGGTGAACACGGCCTTAATGCAATCGGCCAAATTGTGCGATACTAGCCATTCGTCAATAAAGACGCTATTCGAGTCACTGATGATAATCAGATCAAAGTGCAGTTTCTTATGCAGATGCTTGATGAGACGCACAAAGCCAGGAACCTCCGGAATGCCGCGAATGGTATCACGTATACGTGATTCTGAGACTTGTTGCTTGTGCAGGAGCCGAAACACCTCGGCCATGTATTCGGTCCAGCAATCGTTCTCGACCAGCTCATTGAGATCCTTGGAAGCGATTACATCGGCTGGCAGCAAATCCCTGACCACGGTATCCGTGTTTTGGGCCACAATTGTGTGATCAAAGTCAAAGGCAGCCAAATGACGCCTTTCGCGACGCAGTTTCATCGCACGGCTATGGGCCATGGTTGCAAATGCTGTTGCAGTTGCAGTTCTGCCGCTGCCGCTGCCAATATGAAGGATATCTCCGACTCTGATTCCGCCACGGATTGTTTCTCTGACTGCCCGACAATTACTGTGGCCAGTAGCTGAATGTTTTGTTGTTTTATTTGTATGTATTGTGTATTTCGTAAACTTTATCCAGCTTTCTGGGAATAGCTTTAACAGCATATTTTTGCGTCTAACATGCCCGCTGTTACAGTAATGTTATTGTAACATTTTCTGGAGAACTTTTAAAACAAACTTTTTTGTTTAAAAAATTGTTTCATTCATCGAAATGAATGAAATCCTTTCTTCTTTAAGAATTAACCACGATATGTACAAATACATTTTGCAATTGTGGAAATTTTTAAAAGTAGTACATTTTAGTAGTTTACTCATCTCTATGTTTAATATAAAACAATAGATAGAGCCAAGGCCACATATAATTGCCTTGTTTCACACTAGTCGATTAGGTAACTAATAGAGCGACTAGTTCATACTCTTCATCTATAAGGAGTCTAATTGGGGCATTGAAATACTCATAAAAATATATCGCTAAGCCAATAGTGACTAAAAAACTAAAGTTCTCTCAATCAACTTGTACTAATCACACATATACCTTAATATACTCTACACACTCTCTTGTATCTCTCTCTGTCTCTCGCTCAGTCTCTCTCGTTCTCATTATATTTCAAATTACCGCTTTGCCGGCTAGCCATAAATATAGCTGCCTCTGAATGTCTCTCCATCATTTGACAACAACATGTCCAAGTTGGATATGGATACGCCGGAATTCTCAGCTAACGAGCAGGAATTAATCGACAAAGAGTTTACGAGACTTGAAAGTAAGTGAAGTGCACCTACCCGACCCGCGCCTTCCCTTTTGGGGAGTGGGAACTGGTTGGAACATGGTGAAATAGGTTTTTGTGGAGATAAGAGAATTTCTTATTGTCATTGTTTTGATAGGAAACCAGAGCACCTACCTCGATCATGCTGGCACCACCCTGTACGCTGAGAGTCAAGTGGCCCATGCAGCTGTTCAACTGCATCATGATGTGATCTCTAATCCGCATACCAGTCGCTCCACCGGAGACTATGTGGATCAAGTCCGTTTCAAGTAAGTGTATAAGCACTTTCTGACAATCACCCACATCTTATCATCATCATCCTATTTTACAGAATTCTAGAATTTTTCCATACCCAAGCTGAGGATTATCAGGTCATCTTTACGGCTAATGCTTCGGCTGCTCTGCGTTTAGTGGCAGAGCATTTTGATTTCGGGGACAAGGGTAATTTTCATTATTGCCAGGAGAATCATACCTCAGTTCTGGGAATGAGGCAAATGATCCAAGCTAATGGCACATACATGCTCCGACGAGAGGAGCTTAGTGAATTGAGAGAAGGTCATCGGGTCCGTCGGGTTATGGCTAACGGATCATCTAGCACTGGCAATTCGCTGGTGGTTTTCTCCGCCCAATGCAATTTCAGTGGCTATAAAATGCCTCTGGAAACAATTCAACTAATACAAGATGATGGCTTACCTCATTTTGGAAAGCTTATTGCCGGTCAGGAGGACAAAGAAACCAATGGTACTGCATATAACTATTATGTTTGCCTCGATGCTGCCTCATATGCGGCCACAAATCCCTTGGACTTGCAAAAATATAAACCCGATTTCGTTTGCCTAAGTTTCTATAAGATTTTTGGTTATCCCACTGGAGTGGGTGCCCTATTGGTTAGTCGTCGTGGTGCAGAGCTATTGAGTAGACCGCGTCAATTTTATGGTGGTGGCACCATTAACTATGCCTATGCCCATGCCATGGACTACAAGCTGAGGAATACATCACTTCATGAGCGTTTTGAAGATGGCACTCTGCCATTTTTGTCCATTGTCGAGTTACTTGAGGGTTTTCGCAGTTTGGAGAGATTAATACCGACCAACAGTAATACTGGAATCTCAACCATGGACCGAGTTTCACGGCATGTCTTTACTTTGGCCAGGTATTTGGAGAATCAACTGAAGCAACTGAAATATGCGAATGGCCAACCACTGATACAGTTCTACAATCATCAGGGCTATGAGCAGCGCAGCCGACAAGGTGGAATCGTGGCCTTCAATGTTCGCACCGAATCTGGTGGTTATGTTGGATTCGCTGAAATAGCCTGCGTTGCCTCGTTACATGGCATATTGCTGCGTACCGGATGCTTTTGCAATGTGGGAGCCTGTCAACGTTATCTTCAGCTGGACGATCAAATGATGGATGTAATTTATAAACGATCCGGACGCATTTGTGGTGACTACAATGATCTTATCGATGGCCAGCCCACTGGAGCTGTTCGCGTCTCCTTTGGTTACATGACTCGCACTTCGGATGTACGGAAATTAGTGGAAATGCTAGAGAAAAGTTATCTATCATCTCGATCACCAGAACGTTGGCGTTTCATCGAGAAGCAGGCATCTCAGTTACCAAAAGCATTGCAACAACGGGCTCAAAGCCTTCGACCGCGCCTTTTGGAGCTGGCCATCTTTCCTGTGAAATCATGTGCCGCTCTCAAGGCCAAAAAGTGGCCACTTACCGCACAGGGTCTGAAATATGATCGCGAATGGATGATAGTGGATAGAAATGGCTTAGCCTTGACCCAGAAACGTTGCACGGATCTTTGCCTTATTCAACCGAGCATTGACAAGGATAATCTTATACTAATGTTCAATGGTGATACCAATTCCTCCATCTCATTGCCATTATTCCTGTCGGACGACGATTTACAAGCGGCCGCCCGTTGCCGAAGCAAAATTTGCCGTCAACCTATAGAGGGTTCTGATTGTGGCGATCAGGTAGCCCAATGGCTTGACCAGAATTTGGGCTTAGATGGTCTACGTCTTTTGCGTCAATCTACACAGCGCAGCTCGAGCTCGCATCAATTGAGTCTTGTGAATCAGGCCCAGTTTTTATTGGTAAATCGCTCATCTGTACGTTCCCTGCAATTTGAGGAGCCACTGGATGAGACAGTCGATCGGTTTCGAGCCAATTTGATCATCGATACGGGTGCACCGTTTGATGAATTGGATTATACTAGCCTAAGCATTGGTCGCATTCATTTTAAAGTCGAGGGTCCTTGCCAGCGTTGTGATATGATTTGCATTAATCAACGAACCGGAGAAAGATCACCGGAAACCCTTACTACCATATCACGCCTGCAAAAAGGAAAAATGCGTTTTGGCATCTATATAACAAGATTGACAGATAAAGAGGACAATGCAGAGCTCAATGAAGAATATCATTTAATCTGCGGTGAAACTTTGGAAGTTGATTAACCATATTCAATGAATAGCTATAGTTTCAATTAAAAAAAAAATATTTTGTAAATCTTTAAAATAATGGCAAAAATCTAACAACAATTAATACATATAACATTTTTCAGAGGAAAACTTCAAATTTGTAAATGGTCTGAGTTTTAGTTTACGTTTACATATTGCCAGTGTCTTATATAAGTATTTATGTTTTTTGACTTGCTGTTATTTAGATATATAATGCATTTGATGTAGAACATATTTGTTATGTTTCTAATAAACAAAAAAATTTGTCAACACAACGGTCAAATTTACCTTCCCCTAAGGATCTATTACTGCTTTACACTGCTTTCAAATATAACTGCTTGCAACACAGCGATGCCAGACTGGGTAATTAATTATTCGATTAAATTGATCGTTATAGCTGCTGATTATCGATCGATGGCAATTCAAATCCAAATACACATTTCACTGTGTCTAGTTTTGTTTTTCGCCAATTTCCCTTTAAGCTTATAGTTTCCAACATGCACAAACACAATATCTATTAGTGGGTGAATAGAAAAATAACAACAACCCCCAAATGTTTGGACTGTCAACACCTTGACATTGATTTCGCTGCCGTGTAGCTGTCTTTCTGCTCCAACAGCATATTGCAAATGCAATAGTACAGAAAGCAAATGGGGGAAAAAGGGAAATGGAAAAAGAAAAAGAGCTAAGATATAAAGGGGAGAACGATGGAGGCCAAACCGCAAATGACCAATAATTTAAATTCAATTTCAGTTTTTTTCTTTCAGTCGGTAAGTGAAAGGTGGCCCGAAAAGATAAAGATAATTGGAAAAGGACTAGAGAGGAACTGAAAACAAAAAAAAAAGAAAAACATTTGATATGTACTACAGACATACATACAACATTTTATATACTGTATATATAAACAAATATCAAGAATCTAAATCGATTGCCAGCAAAGTTAGTTTAGTTAGGCGTCTCTTCTGATAAGATACGACCAACGAAAAAGAAGACGTTGTCGTCGTCGTCGTCGTTGTCGACAACTGCGAAAATATTATTATAGAAAACGTTAACGCTGAAGCTAGAGCAACTGTTCGTGATTACACAATAAATAGTAGATGACAAAATTATGAGTACCGAAGAAGAAAAGATTGTTCCCATTGCCACTGTTACTGCCAATGGTGGCCAACAGGATAATGAGATCGTTTCAATGACATCTGGCAACGCCAACGCCATAGCGTCCATGGAGCCGTTACAAATTCAAGGCCACTTCAAGACCATTGAGCAAATAAATAGTGAACAGCGACGCATATTTCTCAATAGCACCATTACCGAAGACAAGAATGAGAAAGTGCCGCCAGAGACAAAAGTAGAGTCTGAACCAGAGGTAGAACCCAAGCCAGTGCCCGTGCCAGTGCCAGCTCCTGAGACAACTACTGAGACGGCAACAGAGGAACCGAAAGCAACGAAACCTCCGCCACCAACTACTTTGGCGTTGAATGTGAAATATGCCACGCTTCCAAGTCCCACAACAGCGACCACATTACGTTCACCACTATCGCCGCCGCCACCGAAACCTCCGATGTTAAGCCGTACCCGGAGTACGGGCTCTGGTGATGGTCGAACACCACCATTGGTCAATGGAAATGGTACCGCAACCGGTATAACAGCTTCAGCTTCGGCGTCTCCCACATTACTTCGACAGAGCATAGCAGAGGCAACGCCCACACAAGAGGAAGTTGGCAGCGAAGCCAATTTAACCATATCTGTCCGTCACTATGAAGGACTTATCGAGGAGTTACGTTGTCCCGGCTGTGCCGGTGCCATGAAGGCACCTGTATTACTATGTAAAAGTGGTCACAGTGTCTGTGAACAATGCACTCGCATTCTACTCATGTGTCCCCTGTGTAAGGTAAAGTACAATCACACATTGACGTCAGCGGTGGGGGGGGATTATTATCAATTCTTATCAGCCCCATGACGTTAGTAACTGTATTTGAAAACTTCATACAGTCGAAGTATCTATCTACATCTATCTATAAAGAATATGAACAGATAGGAGAAATAAACCCCAATTCTGGAATAGAGAGAGACCTCCAATTTGGAGGGAAATTTTGTAGAGGGAAATTTTGTAGAACCATTTCCTAGGATGAGATACAAAAAATCATAAATAACTTTTACAGAGGTCTTAAGTTTCGAAATGCCAGAAATTAATATAAATATTAAAGAAGTTTTATATTTCCCTTTGCCATTCGTTCTTTATATCAAAGGTATTTGTTATATCCAGTCAATTTCCATACTTTATCTTACTTAGATAATGAAATAATTAAATAACAAGTATCATTCCAATAGCGACTCGAATTGTCATCCCGATTAGGAATAAGTATACATATATATACATAATTATATTATGGCATCCGAAACGTCTCCATTTGATTAGTTTTAAAATATACTCTTTTTAATGGTTTGAATTTTTAATTATTCTCCAACTCCTTCTGCTCATCCACAACTTTTAGGAATCGTTCACCAATTCTCGCTCTCTGACCGTGGAAGCTCTTTGTGCCAAGGCCCATTTCCGTTGTAATAATGCTCCAGGCGGTTGCATGGTACGAATGCCCGTGGCTCTGCTTCCATGGCATGAACAGCAATGTATATACAAGCCAATGAAATGTTTTATGGGCCGTGTGTGGGGCGATTGTAAATGGCAGGGTCGTGAAATTCAATGGAAAGAGCATCTGGAGAAGGAACATACGGATAAATTATTCCGTTCGCCCAGTAGCAATCTAATGTGGAATATGTCCCAGAGACGAAAACCCTTAACTGGTTATTATGTCTTCGAGGCATTCGATGAGATGTTCAATTTCTACGAGATCTATGATAAGACACGCATTCTCTTTACCATGACATGCACATCGAATCGTCGGGAGAGTAAATACAATTACGCCTACGAGGTGACCCTTTTGCAGCCGGACAATGAGGCTTTGTCGCTGACACAAAAGTTTCCGGTGCACAGTGAATACGATCGCGACATCTTGATGGAGGGCACATGCGTAAGCGTTGGACTCACTGAGCTATCACGCTTCATAGATGCCGAAAAGGTAACATCCAGCTAGCTAAAGAAAATGTTCCATGTAATTGTATATGGATTTCCTTTCTCATCTTTTTTCTACTTCCAGCAAGTTCTTCATTATCGGGTTGGGGTTTTGGCCGTTAAATCACCACGACGCATTGTCAGCAAGCCGGCACGTCAAAGCCAAAGTTTGAATATGGAATACAAGCCATTGCAAAATGCTGGAGTTAATGGCAAGAGTATACCAACCTCTATGATTATCACACGCACATTCAAAGAAGCTGTTGCCGAGGTTCAACAAGCTGCCCAAAATGAACCATCCACTCCGGATTCCACAACCGATGATAATGCTAGCCAGGAATTGGAACGCAAATGGGGTACACCACAGTTGCACTTTAATCGCAAATATTTGCGTAATACATGGACCGAGGGGCAGCAACAAGAGGATGAATTGCGTCCTTTGGCCAGTGATCTAAGTCCCAATGGACGTCAGGATAATGGTGAAGATAAATTATCGTTATGTAGCAATACGACAAGTTATACAAAAAAGGTATCGGATACATTGCGTAAATCGTTTCGTGCCCTTAAAACGGATATCAGTGAGATGCGTCCATTTCACAAGAATAGGAACACAAAGGCAGTGACAACCACAACAGCTGGAACGACAGGAACATCGGCAGGATCAGGAGCAGGCACTTGAAATGAACGCACTTTCGATGTCTATATATACACATATATATATAAAGCATGTAAAAATTATATTAATAATCAAATTCTGAGAAAAATCTTGTAGCTTGTATTTGTTTCTAAGCGTAAGCCCTATTAGGGGATTCCAAACTAAAATTCATTTTTACTTTTATTCTTATCAGGGGGGAGGAAGAGTGATGGTAGTGGGGAGCAAGAGTGATGGTAGTGGGGAGGGAAGGGGGATTAAATCTAAACTAATCTAAGGTACATTATCCTTTTTGGCTACAGCAGACCCTGCATTTCATTCATAAACTGCAGGTAGGCATCATCCTTGGTGGGTGGTTTGCTATGTGCCTCATTTGGATTATGGCCATGATGATCAGGGCCACCGCCAGCCGCATGCTTTGGCCTGGATGTCCGATGACGTTGATCGTCGCGTTTAACACGCAATGTGGACGGCACAAAGCGCGTGACATCGGCACTTAGATTCCTGGAAGGAAGCAAGAAAACCATTGGCATTAGCATAGGACAAGCAACAAAGGAATGGAAATGTGAGGGGGAAGGGGCACCGACCTGATTTGCGGTTTCGCTGTAATAGTGGTAACGCCTTTAGCAGAATCTTTTGGAGCTATTGGACCTCCTCCTGGTCCACCAGGTCCACCACCGCCTTGTTTATTATGATGAGCCATTCGTGGCGGCAATCCTGGTGGTGGCCCTGGTGGCATTCTTATGCCCATACGTGGCATGGGACCGAGCGCATGAGGCGGTCGCGAACCAGGAGGGGGACCGCGGGGCATTCGCAAACCAAAACCAGAACCAGGACCATGATGTGGCGGCCGCATGGGCGGTGGACGGTACATAATACCCGGCGGCGGTGGCGCTATATTATGCAATTGCGGCGGCAATTGTGATATCTGCGGTGGAGCTGGTACAGTGGTTGTTGTTGTGACCGTATTAACGGGAGGCAGCGGTATGGCTGGCAGTGCGGGTGGTGCTGTTGGTGGTGGTAGCACTGATGGTGCAGTTAGCTGATGGGCGGCTGGTAATGATGGCATTGCTTTGCTGGACGAAGACGACGACGACTGAGACTTGGCCTCTGGCATATCCACATCTGCATCATGATTATTATCATGGGCGTCATCATCGTTAGCATTTGTCCCATCATCGTCATCATCATCATCGTAATCGTCATCGCTATCACTTGCCGAATTTGACTTGGAGTCCGTCCCGCTGCCGCCTTTATGGTCCTTTTTCTTTTCGTCCGACTTCTCTTGTTGCTCTTTTTGGAGCTTGCGATGCTTGCGCTTGTGCACATGCTCCATTTCCTTCATGAACTCATCAATATTCTGACCAATTGGCTCGGTCTCCTCTTTTTTCTTTTGCGCCAATTCCTCCTCATCGGGCTCATAATCTGTATTACCCTCGGCATCTGAATCTAATTCGGACATGGCAAACAGATCTGGCGGGGGTCCTGGAGGTACACCACGCCAATCTTTGTCATCATCATCCTTGGACTTATCCGAAGAGTGTTGACTTTCAGATGTACCACCACCAACACCGCCAATGCCACCACCGGCGGCAGCAGCAGCAGCAGCAGCTGCTTCTAAATTCTTCGCTGTTACGCCTGGCGGAGCACCCGGAGCAAATGGTGGCAAGGCCATAGTCATTGGTGGCGGTGGAAGCCGTATGCCAGTTGCACCACCTATGCCGCCTGGCGCTGCAAATCCTGGAGCAGTCGTACCAGCATTAATACCAACACCACCTCCACTACTGGGCCCGGAAGTTCCCGGCGTAACTGGTGCCGGCAAGGGAATCTCATCAATCTGAACGCTCTGGGCATGCTTGACACTTTCGTAATATTGTTGTTTCTTCAGACGTTTCTTCTCATATTCCACCTCCTTACGCTTCAGTTCTGCCCAGTGCTCGGGCTCGTCATTATGCTGAGAAACATAGAGGGGACAGAGTTAACTATATATCTTTGTGAAGTATCCAATTAATGCTTACATAGAGTCGCATTACACGATCAAATGTTTCCTTTAGCTTTTTTCGTTTATCACGCAGCACTTTCTCATTCAATGGCGATGGCTGCAATACATTGTATTCTGCCAAACAAAACAAAGACGAACTGCATCATTGGTATTACAGTGTAAGAGGATTTAAGCTCACTTACCCATCTCGTCAATCTTTTCCATTTCCTCTAGTATCTGGGAGGGATCCTTGTTCTTAAGGACTGCTGCCCGTACCATTTGGCGTTGTCTTTTATTCTTTTTCAGCTCCTTTTTACGCGCCTCCTTGCCTGCAATTCCCAGAAAAATACGGATCTCTCTTGCACCGGATATTTATATATACAGAGGTATATGTACTTACGCGCCTGATCCGTAGGATTCATGTATTTACCACTTTTGGTGGTATTTATGGAGCGACGCCCCATGTTGACTTATTTGTTAATGCTTTCTTTGTTAGTCTTACAAATAATTACAAAACCAATAACGATTTTGTTCTCGTGGGACAAAAAAAATAATAATATAAACAAGGCAGTGTTGGATAATAGAGCTGGGAAAACCATCGATGGCACCATCGATATTATCGATGGAACCGATGGAGTGCGATAAATCGATGGAAATTTTTCGATGTCGATATATCGAATTTCTTTTTGGGTCCAACATGGGTGTAAGTAAATTGCAATGTATTGTTTTTTCTGCCTTTCTTTACATACAGGTCTACGTACTTTAATTCTATCAAAGTACCTATTTAACCCTGGCAGTTCCTCTTGTAAAATGGACAAGTTTTTGTAAGGTTTTTTTTTTTTTTTTTTTTTTTTTTTAAAATAAGAACCTCTTATTAGCAGTAAGTTTGGAAATCGCCCATTGTTTTGTTGTGCTTAAAGAGTTTTTAGTTTTCGTTTTTTGGACTTAGGACGTCACTCTTTTGTTTTTATCTTGAAACTATACATTTTGTTTTTTTATTTAAGAATATTTCAGAAATTACAAGCTTAAGTCTTTTTAATATATTTTTGGTTGAATTAATTTATAAAGGGCTAACTTATAGTTAAATTATACGCTAGATAATTCGTATAGATGATTATAGACATATGAATATTTGAAACTGTGTAATATTGAAAAACGACACCAAAATATATATGTTGAATAACTCGTTTAAATATTCGATGGTACCATCGATAGTATCGATGGTTTTTTCCATCGATGGAAAAAATATCGAGTGGAGCAACCATCGATGGATTCCCAGCTCTATTGGATAATATTAGCAAACAAAAACTGTTAGTGATGACAAAATTGTAAATATAGTCGTAGGCAGGGAAAATAAATCGCTTTAACGGGGGTGGTGTGGTGAGAGTGAGGCTTGTGGTGAAAAACGGGTGTGATGTGGTGAAAAATGGTAAGCAAAACATGAGAAACCGGACTAAAGGCAAAGTTCAAATATTTTAAAATTTTGTGACTTTTATTCACATTAATTTTGTAATAGGCAAATCACTCAAATAAATCAAAAAAGAAGAATGCCGCCGAGCATCATAATGAAAATACCAAAAAAAAGCAATCCCAGCGCAACAGCAATAATTCCAATCCCAATATCAGCACCAATGGCAACGGAAACACTAGTTCCAAATCGGGAGAGGAGGAAGAGGATATCAGTTTTACTTGGCAATCTCTGAATCCCGAGCAATTAATTGATGTCCTTATGCAGAATTTCAATAGATTTTGTAAGTATTAAATCGGTTCTTGTTCAACATACATATGATAAATAAACTCGAATGTCTTTTTAGGGCAACAGATCCGCCGGCTCGCCTCATTCGTGATGTCCGAATTGGGAGGCTATCAGCTATTTGAATCTATTGCTTTATGGTGTGCACGTAATCCTCATTTAGCCATATTCTTGCTTGCCGCCAGCATGGTTTGCCTTTTACCATTTCTTATCATATTTGGCTTTGGAATCGCGACCATGGTCATGGCCTTTACAGGACTTCTGATGCTGGAGGGTAAATCTATTCTTTGTGGTCCCTAACATTACCCTAACGTATTTATTTTTTTGAATAGGCACTATCCTTACTATAATTTCTGTGATGTTTGTCGCCTGCATAGGCGGCCTGGCCATTCTTGTTCCTTTAATAGGAATTGTTACTTTGGCTGCATACTTTGGGCTGGCAAAAATCTATACTCTCTACGGTGCTGATATTGAACGGAATAAAAATGTACTAATGAGGATTATCGATGAACCGCCAAAATCGTGCAAAACAAATCAACAAAATTCATTGAGAATAATTGATAATCAGGAGACATATCCGGTAGCATAGATTCAATAAACAAGTACATAAAACGAAAGGGAAATCTCAAATCAATGAATTTAGAGACTATATCAAAGGTGAATGGAAATTAGTAAAAAATATAATAAAAATGCACAAATATCAAAATGTAAGAAAATAATATTTAAGTTTTCTTAATAGTCAACCGTGTTTAGCCTTCCAAGAATTTGTTTACATCAGATAAGCGAAGAAACAAGTTTTAAGCAGCAGGTTGGCAGCCCGAGTTATCGATAAATAGTTGACCTTTTTTAACTGATCTACAAGCGGTCACACTGGTCAGCATATACATAGTTTTCAGTGGGGAAAATTTTTGTGGAGTGGATATTTCTTCATTTTAATTGTATTTAAAGTGTGTTTTTAAATACTTTAAGTCTGCTTTAAAGCAGTTTCAACATTTACTGACGCGGTAAGTACTAATATATTACAGTTTCATTAAGCTAATGTGATAGAAAAGTATTTAGAAAGCAGAAAACATTTTCCCCATGATGAAGTGAGTTGGTTGTTGTGAAAGGGAGCGGGGGAGTATATTACAGTTGCAGAATACGCCAACTAAATCAGATTTTATTTACATATCTTACATACCTAGATATGTGTGGCACAATTTTTAAAAGAAAACTTTGATCTTTATATTTGATCTTTATACAAACGTTAGTAGATAATAACATATGGATTATGTATCCATCTCCCGTTTTATTTCAATTATTACAGTGACATTGAATGCAATATGGAGACGCCTTTTTGAATTAAGATTAGTTAAAGAGTTGGCGTCCTAGAATGCAACAAGGGGTCGAGGGGGCAACGTAAACAAAGAGTTTGTTGGTTTTAAGTTAAAAACTTTACACATCCAAGTGACCTTAAATATAAATGATGTACACATGCACAATTGTGACACAGATACCAAATCTAAGAACGAATTGTGATTTATCCAGAATAAACATAGACATATTCGTCCTCCATGCTTAAAGTTGAAAGTTCTGCTCCTATGCATATTTTTCAGTAAAACAAGTTTTCTTTATTGCATTTTAAGAGTGTGTCTTTTAAATTTAACTTTATTCGCCTTTTGTGAGTCATAATATCTGTAATAAATGTAAATAACATTTGTTTACACCGGAAATCGAATCATTTTTAAGAGGGTATTAGCCTAGCAGGTTGGCAGTCCGACCTATCGATATATGTTGCTGTTATTCTCGAGTTAACTGCAAGCGGTCACACTGGTCAGCATATACATAGTTTTCAGTGGGGAAAATTTTTGTGAACTGGATATTTCTTCATTTTAATTGTACTTAAAGTGCGTTTTAAAATACTATTAGTCTGCTTTCAAGCAGTTTTATCAATTATAAACGCGGTAAGTTGCAAAAATATTAAATTTCAATTTGTGTAGGTGCAAGAATGGTGTTGTAAAAATTAGAAAACAGATTCTTGGGCGAGGAGAAGGTTGTTAAGCATGGGTGCGGGGGTGTGGTACACTTGCAAAGTATACACACACACACATACACAGACGCGCAAAGGCAAGCCAAACAAAATGTTTTATTCTATGCTATATTGTTTCTGTTTCATTCGATTAAGTTTATACAATGCATGTAAACAAAATCAAAATTTTTAAAACAAAACATATTTTTATTGTTCCTCTTTGCAAAGTGTGTTCTGTATGTAAGATACACACATACATATACATTTATGTTGCTATATGTGTATACAAATATATGAACGTGTGTGTGTGTGCTTAATCTAAGTGAAAAGGCACAAACTCTGCGCAGCATAATGCAGTTGGTTGAAACTCACTTGCCACTTTCTCTCTCTCTCTCTCTCTCTCCCACTGGCTCTCTCTCCATTTCTGATTTCTCTCCCTCCCTTATAAAAATGCAGCACTGTTGTTGCAATTGCGCTGGTTCTGCTTCTGCTTCTACTTCTTTTGCTGCTGCTGCGCTGCTTCCACTTCTGCCTCTGCTCACGTCGTTGTGTATCTCTTCTGTTTCGTTTTAACGGTTTGTTCGGTCGGTCGCATTATTAAGACGCTGCCGCTCCTAAAGTTGAAAAAAAAAACAAGTACATACCCACTTTTTTTTAACGAAGTACAGCAAGAAGCAGAACCAAAAGAAGAAATAAAAAGAGTTCCGTGTTAATAATAGGTACATATGTACATATATGCATATTAAATAGTTCGGTTTCTTTTTTTTTCTCCACAATCTCTTCAAATTATTTTAGAACTAAAATAACTCAAATTTACTCAGAATTCTCAGTGTTTTTTTTTTCATTAATCTTCTGAAACCTTTTAAAGGCAAGCAGGTACAACAATTTCAATGCATTTTTTTCGATTACCTGAAGTAAAGTGAAGTGTGTATACTTGGATCAAAAATGTTCAAAATATTGTAGCAATAATTGTGCAATAGACTTGTTATTTAAAATCAAGAAAGAAATATCTAAATCAAGTTTTAATTTAATTAGTTTATAATATTTACAAACTTTCTTCTTTTTTTTTAGGTGTGGTGTAAATCGCCTCAATCACCAAGATGAGTTACATGCCAGCCCAAAATCGTACCAGTAAGTATATAAATTTTAAATTAAAGAAAAGATCAATAATTACAATTTCATGTCCATATAACTATATCGAAAGTGAAATATTGATCTGTTGTATTTTTAAAACAAATCAAGTAAATCGGGTTGAAAACGTCTCGAAAAGTCTCAAAAATTTGCTTCAAAAAAGATTGAATATTTGTTATATGACTTGAAAATGTGTTCACAATTAATTTAGAATATATTTATTTTGTAAAATTCATAATATAATCAAAAAATGTGAACTTTTGTTGCGTCACTTTACATTTGAAGTATGTGGGCGGGGGAAGTCGCCCCTTCCCTTCACACGAAATGTGCTGCGTCAATTTCATTTTCAACTTGGCTGCCTTTTTTTTTTTACTCAACCCTTTACTCCTTATCAGAACTCAATTAATGAGTGCTGCTGCATGCATTGCACTTTTTCTATAACAAAAAGGGTTTTATTTTTTTTTTCCCCCGTTTTTGCATATATTATCTCTGTTTGAAGTATTTGAATGGGATCTCTTGACAATATACAAAGGCAAGCCTTAAATGATTAAGAAATCAATGACAGATTCATACATGAGATGGCATAATTAATACCACCCCACCAAAGAATGAAAGACGGGGGTGGGTGGGGCGTGTAACAATGGGGGTTGCTGTCTTTAAGATGCCCATTTATTCGTCAATAGTCTAGTACTCACTTACCTATTACTTGCAGTGTCGCATAACAATCAGTATAATCCGCCGGATCTACCGCCCATGGTTTCGGCAAAGGAGCAGACTCTTATGTGGCAGCAAAACTCATATCTGGGTGACTCGGGCATACATTCGGGTGCCGTCACCCAGGTGCCATCGCTATCGGGCAAAGAGGATGAAGAGATGGATGGTGATCCGCTTATGTTTGATTTGGATACTGGTTTTCCGCAGAATTTCACACAAGATCAGGTGGACGATATGAATCAACAGCTAAGCCAGACGCGCTCTCAACGTGTCCGTGCCGCCATGTTTCCCGAGACACTGGAGGAGGGCATTGAGATACCATCGACTCAGTTCGATCCTCAGCAACCGACTGCTGTGCAACGTTTGTCGGAACCATCGCAGATGTTGAAACACGCTGTCGTCAATTTGATTAACTATCAGGATGATGCCGAACTGGCCACACGGGCCATTCCCGAGTTGATTAAACTCCTGAACGATGAGGATCAGGTGGTGGTATCGCAGGCAGCAATGATGGTACATCAATTGTCCAAGAAGGAAGCCTCGCGTCATGCCATTATGAATAGCCCCCAGATGGTGGCCGCTTTGGTGCGGGCCATATCGAATAGTAACGATCTGGAGAGTACCAAGGCAGCTGTGGGTACTCTGCACAATTTGTCGCATCATCGCCAAGGTTTGTTGGCCATCTTTAAGAGCGGCGGTATACCGGCTCTGGTGAAATTGCTCTCATCACCGGTGGAAAGTGTTTTATTCTATGCCATTACCACACTGCATAATCTACTGTTGCATCAGGATGGCTCCAAAATGGCCGTACGCCTGGCTGGTGGCCTTCAAAAGATGGTCACTCTTCTGCAGAGGAATAACGTTAAGTTTTTGGCCATTGTCACCGATTGTCTACAGATTCTGGCATATGGCAATCAAGAGAGTAAACTTATCATTCTTGCCTCGGGTGGTCCCAATGAATTGGTACGCATTATGCGTTCCTATGACTACGAGAAGCTACTATGGACCACCTCACGGGTACTGAAAGTACTCTCGGTGTGCTCCAGCAATAAGCCGGCTATTGTTGATGCCGGCGGCATGCAGGCATTGGCCATGCATTTGGGCAATATGTCGCCACGTCTGGTTCAAAATTGCCTTTGGACGTTGCGTAATCTATCGGATGCGGCCACCAAGGTGGAGGGTCTTGACGCTCTACTCCAATCGCTGGTCCAAGTGCTTGGGTCGACCGATGTCAATGTGGTGACCTGTGCGGCTGGCATACTCTCGAATCTGACGTGCAACAATCAACGGAATAAAGCAACTGTCTGCCAGGTGGGCGGTGTCGATGCCCTGGTACGCACCATTATCAATGCCGGTGATCGTGAAGAGATCACCGAGCCGGCCGTTTGTGCATTGCGTCATCTAACGTCGCGTCACGTCGACTCGGAGATGGCCCAAAATGCAGTGCGTCTCAATTACGGCTTGTCGGTGATTGTGAAGCTATTGCATCCACCATCACGTTGGCCCCTGATCAAGGCCGTTATCGGGCTAATACGCAATCTGGCTCTCTGTCCGGCCAATCATGCACCATTGCGTGAGCATGGAGCTATACATCACTTGGTGCGTCTGTTAATGCGCGCCTTCCAGGACACAGAAAGGGTGAGTCTTGATAATTATCATTTATAATCTGCTTATCATTAACAACTTTTCATTTGATTAGCAACGTTCATCGATTGCCACAACTGGCTCCCAGCAGCCATCCGCCTATGCCGATGGTGTTCGCATGGAGGAAATTGTCGAAGGCACTGTTGGTGCCTTACATATATTGGCACGGGAATCGCATAATCGTGCCCTAATACGCCAACAATCGGTAATACCGATATTTGTGCGTTTACTTTTCAACGAAATCGAGAATATACAGGTAAGTTCAACTCAAAAGACACTTCCAAGGAACTTATCTGATCAAAAATTCTTTGTCTATATCTGCTGCTTAGCGCGTTGCTGCTGGCGTACTCTGCGAATTGGCTGCCGATAAGGAAGGTGCCGAAATTATTGAACAGGAGGGCGCAACTGGGCCTTTAACCGATCTATTGCATTCACGCAACGAGGGTGTTGCAACCTATGCCGCAGCTGTGCTCTTCCGCATGAGTGAGGATAAACCGCAGGACTACAAAAAGCGCCTATCGATTGAGTTGACCAATTCTCTGCTGCGCGAGGACAACAACATTTGGGCCAATGCTGATCTAGGCATGGGTCCTGATCTGCAGGTGCGTGTTGTGTGAAAAAAAAAACTATTTGTAGATATATATATACGCAAACAGATGTAGGGTAGATAGTGTAGTATTATATAAATCACTCGATTTTTGCTGATATTTTGGCCAATTCAATCTTTGGCTTTGTTTCTTTATATTTGTTGGCTTTCCTTTTGTTTTTCGTTTCTTTTACGCTAGGAAATTGTAAATATGAAAATTTTTATATTCTATTTTATTCATATCAATTATATATACACACATATACTCGCAGTATGTGTACATATATATATATATATATATTGTATATACATGTACATTTTTTACTATTCTAGAGTTTCACTTGGAATATCTTTAATTTGATAAACTTTTTTGTTTGGTTTTGTTTATGAAATGTAAAATTCTAAACGTAGGCATATATAGAGATTGTAGACAAATCGTCTGACTTTCGGGGCGAATTTATATACATATATATTTATATAAACACTTTATACGAAATAATATAGACCCACATATATACCACATAAACATAACAGATATAAGTATATATATCTATACAATTTGTGTTATGTTATTTGTTTATATGATTTAATTTTGTGTTTGGTTTTTTTTTTTTGTTAATTTTAAACCACTTTCTAATTATTATTATTATCATTATGATTATTATTGTTTGTTTATAATTGACTCACCAGTTTTTATTTATTTGTTTTTACATTTTTGTTTCTTTTTCCATTATGATTACGATTTGTGTGCAAAAAAAAAAAAAAAAAAAAACAAACCAAAACCAACATCAACACCGAAAAAACCACAAAAAAATCACCACCACCACCAAAAACCACGCACCACAACACAACAACAACAACAACAAACTTCTATCGTCCTCTGTGTTCCTCTCGATCGCTCGCACACACACACACACACCTCCTACTCCTGTTGTGGGTGTATGCTGCGTGTAATTTCTATCCTAACAACTTTTACTTCTCCATCCATTAAACAAACCAAAAAAAAAAAAAAAAAAAAAAAACGTAAATCAAATTCTATTACACACACACACACGACAAACCAACTCACACACACATGATCACATCACATAACAATCGAAATACAACCATCACAGGATATGCTTGGACCCGAAGAAGCATATGAGGGCCTTTACGGACAAGGTCCGCCCAGTGTGCACAGTTCGCACGGAGGTCGCGCATTCCATCAGCAAGGTATGTATAAATGTTGACCTCCCAAAATCCAAAGTCAAGCATTAGACATTTAAGGAGTCCAAATCGAATCAATCAATCCACCCTCCCCCCCACCCTAACTTTCCCACACCCGCCAAACTTTTGTGGACATTAAAAATTTGCCGAATTTTAAGGCAATTATTATTGGGTAACCCTTGCCCATTGAACTCCTGCCCCTTGCCATGTAACACATATGAACTATTCTCTCGTTATTTGTGTCTATAATTCAAACTCGCTTAGCCCCCCATTAACCCCCTTACCACCCCATAATGATCTAAACTCTCTACCTGCTTGTTAAATGTTTTTGTTCTATAAATTCCATTCGATCAGCACCAAACAAAGACCAAAATTTGGTTGCATGTAATAATGTTCCCCCCTTTCCCGCTAACCAAAACCACCCCCCACAAACCAACGTTTTTTAGAGCCCCGCCCCACTGCCCTTGTTCAGATTACTCCATTGGATTTTTTAATCCCCTTCTTAACGCACGCTTATTACAAAAACGAAACAAAAAAAAATTAAAAGAAAACATTTAATTACAGAGATACAAAAAGTCTTTAAAAGAAGTAACATTAGTAGAAGGATCTTAGATAAAAATGGACTAGAATAACAATTGAAAATGAAACAACTTTCTAAGTTTTCTTTAGCTTTATTTACATATATGCAACTTGAGAATCATACAGAATCTTTGAAACCCGTTTTTGAAATTTCTAAATATTGTTTTAAATAACTTTTCATTGATTCCCATCTTCTTTGAAGCTATTCTGAAATTGGAAAGGAATTGCAGTCCTAATCCACTACTAGAGAAACTGTTTCCACCCTTAACAAATAGTATAAAAGGATTGTTTTATGAAATTCCACAACCTAAATCTATCATTTCCCACAAGAGAAACTTTGACTTGGTTAGATCTATTAGTTTTTCAAAAACAATTTGAAAAGTTTTCTGAACTTGACCTGATCTAAATCGTTGGGTGAATGCAGAGCAACGTTGCTTCTTCTAACCAAAATGTTTACCCCCTCGTTTTTCTTGCAGTGTGTTAAAAAAGCACTACACAGTCACAGACACATACACACAAATGAGCACACCTTAACATGCGGGTCTTTTTCATATTTATATAGTTTAGAAGATCATGGCACAAAATTTATATAATCTATACAACATTATATACACACACACACAACTACAACAGAAAAGGCAATCAACAGGAGCTGCAGAGGATTCATTTAAAAAAAACAAAAAATTAGACCTCATTTTGGTGACTAAGAAAACTGCAATTTACTAATGTTATATTTACAAACAAAAGTATTCAAATTTGTTATACATTATTATTTGAGATCTTTTGTCCTTGTTTTTTTTTTTTTTTTTTTTGTTACTTCCAAATTAGTTTGTTTTTTTTTTTACTTGGTTCACTCTAGTTTTTTGTTTGTTGTTTCTGCATGTCAAAGAAATCAATCATATAAAAGCATGATATCTGTGGAATATAATGCAAAAAAAAAAACTATCCACTTTTAATCAGAAATTGATGTGCATAGATTATTAAATAATATATTTATATATATATATAGATAGTTTAGCCCAATAATTTATATAGACGATAAGAATTTGTTAATGTTAGTTTATTAATTTGCAGCTGATTTCTTTCTATTGATTTAAAAGAAGAAAATTCTTTTGTTTTTGCATCTTTATATAGATTTTGATTTTGTATTATTTTTGTTGTTTGATGGCGGAGTGACTTGATGTAATTATTGTTGTTGTTATCTCTTTCACAGGATATGATACTTTACCAATAGATTCGATGCAAGGTCTCGAGATCAGCAGCCCAGTTGGCGGTAGTGGTGCTAGCGGTGTTGCTGGCCCTGGCGGTGCCGGTAATGGTGCCGGTGGACCATCGGTTGTTGTGGCACCGCCCAGTGGTGCACCCACTTCACCATATTCGATGGACATGGATGTCGGTGAAATTGATGCGGGTGCATTAAATTTTGATTTGGATACCATGCCAACGCCACCCAATGACAACAATAACTTGGCTGCCTGGTACGATACCGACTGTTAGATTGAAGGAGACGACGATGATGAAGAAGATGACGAAGACGAAGAAGAAGTTGATGATGATGACATACATAATTATAATTATCTTTAATATATAATGCATTACATATACTACTACCCATATAAAAGAAAAATGGTAAAATTACACACAAAATGTTTGCAACAGAAATCCGAATTTATTGAATTTTGAAATGAAATGAATTTAAATGAATGCATTTTGGACTTACACACATGTCGAGTTTGAGTCGTTTCTATTTGAGAGCTATCGTGTTTTGTTTCATATATGATTGTTTGGTGATCATTGTGTGATTTGTATCTCAACAGATTTGCATTTAGAAGAAATTAGTTGGGCTACAGCAATTTCATTTGACGGATTTGTTCTAAGGCCATAGACGCATAATGGCCAAAGGATACATCAAATGCAAAGATTTCTCTACCTAAAGTTTAAAGAAATATTCAGTGCTCCAGTTTTAGATGCATTGAAAAATATGAGTACATATGTATATATATCTTTTTGTACAAAAATTTCCAATTTTCGTCACCATTTACGGAATGTTATTAGTTCAGATGGCACACCGTGCGTATACGTAATTGTTAAACAAATGGTGGGGTCTATGGCGGAGATAAAATCGGCTAAAAATATCTTCAAAGAGACAGTTGGAAATTTTGAATTTTCTAAATTTATTTTGCATATACACAAAAACAAATAAGATTGAATCATAAACTAACAACAACGTCTCATCCAAGGCAAGGTCATAATCCTATTACAGATGTTTACCAAACCATTTATGATCGACCGGCGAAAGCCATCGATGGCAGCCATTTAAATTGTTTTGTATGACATATTTCATGGTAAAAGGATTCTCATTGGAGCGCTCTTTAAGGTCCTCTTCGACTTGCTGCTGATCGAGCATTTCTTGGGAGACAACAGTTGCCTTGAATGGCAACTGATTGGCCACCTGTGTCAGGAATCCTTTAACCTCAATGAATTCGCATCTGCCGGCAATCTCGACAATGATGCGACCCGCTCGTATGGGTGTTACATAATGATCTATGGCACCCTTACCGCCACCCATGCGCTGACCTTGTCCCTTTTTGGTAATGGGTTGCCAGGGAGCGGGAATCCGCCAAGTGGCAAACATGGTGTCCGTATTCATTTTACGACCGATGGTCAGACGCATCATCTCGTAGTGGCCCCATCGTAAGCGGCCACCGCCAGTGGCAACAATGGCATACTGTTTGTGGAGCAGGGTATTATGTACAAGTTCTGGGCCACGCATGTAGCGAAGACGTTTCTGCATCTTGGGCGGGCGCAGATTGGGCGGATACTGAGGCATGCGCTCCATTATGCGCAACTTCGGACGCTCGACTTTCTCAATGTCTGGGTAAAAAGGATTTGGAGTTAGTCAATTGAATGAAACTTATGTCACGGCTGC
Organism: Drosophila willistoni; assembly: GCF_018902025.1. Taxonomy (NCBI): domain Eukaryota; kingdom Metazoa; phylum Arthropoda; class Insecta; order Diptera; family Drosophilidae; genus Drosophila; species Drosophila willistoni. Next base: position 8,031,585 of record NW_025814053.1, on the reverse strand, counting down.
TAGGGGAATGGATAATACTCACTTTCATATTTTATAGGCGGTGCAAAGTATTTGAGGCCCGCAGTGCTTATGGCACTAATGTTGCCAGCTATATTTGGAGGATAAGAGGGTATCAATTTCTCTGGTTGCGTTTTGGTCAACAATTTACACTTACATGCGACTGTATTTTTGCACAATTGAGTTACAGCTTTAAGGCTCCACATTGTTTATGGTCTATTTCATTCAGATAATATACAAAATAATATAAATATAACCGGCTGCTTGCTGCAGGTTACATCAAATATACCAATCAGATATGCCCGAATTGCGTTAAGCAGTGACTGTGACTTGGCATACGCCGTGATTGAAAGCAGTGACATAAAAATAGCTATGCAATTAATTTATCATCAGGCTTAGCCAGTTGTAGAGTCTTAATAAATGAAAACAGACAAAAATTAATTAATAAGACATTGGCTCTTGTGCTTGGCCAAATAAATGATTTATATTCAAGTCAGATTTTGGTAGGTGGTCACACTTACAATTTGTTGCAGGTGCCCATTATAAATATGCTGATCGAAATGCAACACTGTTTCTCTTCTTTTTATATACACTGAAAATAGTGATGACCCACACCCAGCGGATCAGTAAAGAGATATCGATATGCTATGTTGATTAATTAATTTCCTGATACCAACACCTGCTTAATAATTATGTTTAGGTAATATTGAATGATTTCTTGCTTTTCCTATGTGATGAGAATTGCAATTTCAAGTGAAATTCATTTTTGCATGAATTTTGTTCTCATCGATGATTGTTGGTATTTTATCGATATTTTAACCATCGCTGGTCACGTCCGAAGTCCCATCACCAGCTGAAAATAAATTTTAATAGAAATTTATAAAAAATCCTTAGAAATAATGCATAAGAGAAACAAATATTAAGCCAACACTATTAAAAATAAGTGACAAACACAAAACACTTGCTGGGCCAGCGATTTGCAGTGTTCGCCTGTGTGCTGTGGCGTCTTGTTATGAATATATCGAAGGTGACAACATCGCTTGCTGCTGCGGCCGCTGCCGCCGAAAAAGCAAAACCTGAACGTGTAAATGTAAATGCAGCATCTGCAACAGCAGCTACAGGCGCACCAACAGGCGCAGTGGGTGTCAGCACTGGAGGAGCAACCATTAGCTATCAAACAATTAATCTGCAGAAGCGTGCCAGCGTGGATAGTGGTGAACAGAGTGACGATTCGAATCTGAATCGTAAAAAACTGAAAACGGAACTCATTATCTGTCCATCGCCCGCCAAACAACAACATCAACGGGGACCTGGTGGAGTAAGTGTAGTTAGTGCTATACACACATCGCTTGGATCTAGCTCTACTTCCGTCAACACCAAGGATGAGACTGCTAGCGAAGATGCGTGGGATCAGCAACAGCAGACGCGAGAGGAGCAGCAGCAGATTATAGTGTGTAATTTTGGCTCCTCCACCGCCACCAACACCACCGAGATGAGTGCAATCAAACAAGAAGAGGTGGCCGAAGGCAACCAGAAGCAAAGTAAGTGTAATTAAAAAGCAAACATGACCATGCGCGTGTATTAAACAAAACTAAATTTTGCTTTACCTTTTTTTGTTTACAGATTTTATCAGCTTTACCAAAAAAGAAGCGGCATCATCTGTTGCTGTCACTGCGTCCGCCGTCTCCTCGTCATCATCATCATCGTCGTCGACAGCCTCCGTTATATCAATTGAGCCATCTGGCGGCGGCGGTGGAGGAGGACCCGGTGGTGGTGGTGGCACAGATCTTCCCGAGCAATCGAATAAATTTGATCCATTAGAGCATGTTACCACAACTGCATCGGGTACATCGATTATTCTCAATACAAACAATGGAACCATTATGACTACCACCACCACCAATCAAAAGCCTGGCCAGACCAATTATAATCTCTTCAATGCCACCAGCCAAACACCGACATTGCTTAACCGTGTCAATCTGCATTCCAAGCTGAAAGGCCAGCCCCTCATGATGAATGCCAAGAAGCTAGCCGAGGTCACCCAGACGACGGCCAAAGTGTCCATTGGTAATAAAACGATATCTGTGCCGCTGCTTAAGCCATTAATAACTGCATCCGCTGCCGGCGGTGCCACAATTGTCGAGAGTAAACCAATGCAACAATTGCCTATTGGTGGTCAGATAGTAACGACAACCACCGGCCCGTCACAACAGACGCAACAGTCGCAACAGCAGCAACAACAGCAGACACAACATATCAACTACACCAAATTGCTAAAGCGAGGGCCCAAAAATCCCACCACAATTGTCTCATTCTCGGGACTGCAGATTAAGCCGGCTAATACTAAGATTGTGACCGCCAAGGTGGTCAGTAAAAAGATGTCATTGCAATACCAGCAGCAGCATCAACAGCAGCAGCAGCAACAACAGCAGCAGCTTCAGATCCAACAGCAGCAATCCACTGGCAGTTTGGCTCCACCCACAGGCAGCATAGTGACCATAACGACTACAAATCCCAATCAGACATATACCATGGTGCAACAACAGCCGCAGCAGCAGGATACGCCATCCACAGGAGGTGTAGCTAACTCATTAAGCGGTGGAGATGCTGTTGATGCCGTAGATACAAATCCACGACAGAAACCGACTTACAGCGAGAATATACAAAAGATTCTCTACAAAAGTAAATCTCTGGAAAGTGCAGGATCGAATGAGGAGTTTACCAATATTAATAGCGTGGTCATTAAACCGCTGGACAAGAGTCAATTGAATTGTGGATCGGGTTTTAACATATTTAAAGCGACACCAGCAACGTCCAATTCATCGGTAGTTACTTCGTCCACATCATCGGGAGTTGTTGAGCTGCCCTCAGCTTCCTCCGCGTCTGCATCCTCCTCTGGAGCCACCACAACGAGTACATCTGTCTCGGTGTCGGCGATTCTAAATGAGGTGGCAGTGGCCAAATCAACGCCAGCCACCATATGCATAAATAGTCCGGCTGTTGGTGGTGGTAGTCGTCCCATAATCTCGATACAGAAAAACATCTCTCTGGTACTATCCAAATCGTCAATGGCCCAACAAAAAGCAAAGATGGTGACCACACAGTCTGGAGCATCTGTGGTTGGTTCTACCATACAAATGCATACGGTGCCGCTGCAGCAGCAGCAGCAGCAGCAAACGCTTCAGCAATCGTCCGATCAGACATTATCAGATCAGTCGACAAAATCATCTATGCAGATTAAACTGACGCCGCAAACGTTAACAACCACAGCAATAGCCACTTCCTCGACCATCGTTGCCGCCACCTCCGTCGCCTCCACAACCACTACCACGCCCACCAAACTAAATGTTAGCCAGGTGACCAAGTTGGAGGAGTTGTCTGCTGACAACAAAACCAAAATGATTATAAAACATCAACAACAACAGCAGCAACAGAATCAGGTGAACGTGCAAGATTCCACACCCAGCAATAGCAGTAGCATCACCAGCACCACCACCAGCAGTAGCAGTAGCGGTGGCACCACCAATGCCACCATCAAGGAGCAGCAGCAGCAGTCAGATCAACATAATGATGCAGTTTTACCAGTTGTTGCTCCTGCTCCAGCTCCCGTTGTTACTGCTCCGGTTGCTCCTACTCCGCCAAATAATGGTCAGGCACAGCGTGTGGATGACTCGAATAATGCTCTATTAAAGCAATTGCTCCAGAATTCATCTAGTAGCCATAATCTCAGCCAGATTAGTATAACATCATCGCATGTATCGGCCAGCGGGCCATCGGGAGGTGGAGCTGGAGGAGTAAATGCATCGAGTACTGCTTCACTTTCGGCCCGGAAGGTGATTAATGTGCGTGCTCCTAGCATGGGTTTGGTTAGCTCGCTGGAAGCCCAATTGGCCAGGCCAGTTATTCCCCCAGTGCCGGCGGCTGTGAGCAACAGCAGCAGTAACAATGCCGGAGGAGTGGTCACATCGACGGCGACACCAAGCACCCCCACGACGACGACAACGGCCACAACCCTTAATCAAAGTGGTGCTCCTTCCATTACAGCTAATCCCATGGCCAGTGACCAGCAGAAGCAGCAGCAGCAGCAGCCGGCGGTGGTTAAAACAGAACAGCAACAACCACAAGGTCCTCCGCCACCACCTCCCCCTTTGCCATCGCCACAAACCCATCATCCATCCCATACCCATCAGACTCTTTCTCTGCCTCCCCCGTCATCATCGTCAGCATCATCATCATCGTCATCTCAACAGCAGCTGCAATTGAAGCAATCTGTGCAAATTGTATCCAAGGAGACATCATTTATATCGACACCACATCTTGTTCCTGTGACAACTCCATTAATTGATTCTACAACCAAAACGGAACAAATACTACCACCTCCGCCATCATACGAATTGGCCACCTCGTCCTCATCGTCATCTACCAATTCCACAACCATATCGGCTCCAGTCTCCAATGTTACCATATCTGTATCAACTAAACCCATTGCAATCGATCAAACCCAAGAAAATGAGTCATCCCATGCAGGTGACTCTGTCCCATCTACAGATCAACAGATGGTCGTCATGGAGCAACAGCAACAAGCGACGCAACAGCCGCAACAACAACAGCAACAACATTCAAGTACGTCCTGGAAATTGCCAGAGCAATTGAATCATCAAGCTAATGTTCAACTGGAACAACAACAACAACAACAACCCAATCATATTATCAAAATTCTAGGAGTAGAGGTCCAAAAAAGAAAGCATTCGATGCAATTGCCACTGGAGGAGAAGCAGCAGCAGCAACAACAACAACAACAACTATTGCCGCCGCCACAGCAACAACATCAACATCATGCAGTGTCGCCAGTGACACCATCATCCCAGGAGAAGGTACAACTGATTACTGGTTATGCAAAGAAAACTTTATCCAATCAACAACAATCAATCACCCCGGATATGCCACTTCATCAGCAGCAAACGACAGCGCAGCTCCATCACCTGCAGCAGCAGCAACAGGCAATTATCCATCATCCTCAGGAGCCACCAGCCAAACCGGGAGATCAGCGTAAACGACGAAAACGCGAAAACGTTCAAAAGTCTCGTCGTGGTAATCTAAATGCTGGCACACCTACCGGACTTGGAGCATCGGCGGGTGGAACAAATCTCAAAGATTTTCCCATCGGTGGTCTAATGCCTGGTGGTAACATTGTGGGTACCACAACCCTGCCCTCCGGTGCTGTCGTACAAATGGCTACTGGCGGAGGATTAGCCAACACTACCGCCGCCTATATGCAGGGTGGCCATCCAAATGCTGTTGGGCATCATCCTGCCATGGTATCCAATGCCGCCGCCGCCGCGGCTGCAGCCAGCATTGGCAACAGTGGATCATCGCCCATGTTAAAGAAACGTGTGCGTAAATACTCAAAGGTCGAGGAAGATCACGATGCCTTCACCGAAAAGCTAATGACGCATATTAAGCAAATGCAACCGCTTCAAGTGCTTGAGCCGCTGTTAAATCGTAATTTCCTTATTGGATGCTCAGATCTGGGTCCAGCTGTAGCGAGTAATAGTAGTAGTGGAGCCAGTGGAGGAGCCAGTGGCGGTGGCAAGGCAAAGAGTTCAACATCAGGAAGCACATCCGGTGGTGGTGCTGGAGCCTATTCACGTGGTGGTTGGCCGTTGCTGATGCGCGGCGGCGATGACACCGAGCAATTGGGAGCCAATTGTAAATTTGGACAGGTGCGTCATCCCAGTTTACCATCTCTATACGATAGCGAACGTTTTGGCGGCCATTCGCCGTCTCTGCCACCACCTGGACCCTTGGGTGGTAATAAATCCCTGTCGACCATACAAAACGATTTCTACGATCAAGAGTTCTCCACGCATTTAGAGCGTAATCCTCGTGAACGCCTCGTCCGGCATATTGGTGCTGTGCGCGATAGCCAAACGGAGACAATTGAGCTGGTGGAGCAACCACAGCCGCTAATTGCCACCTTGCCACGCCTCACACGATATCCGGGATTGATACTCTTGAATAATACCAGTCGTTGTCATGGCATTGCCGGTGGACGGATGTCTCCGGTGGCTTTATCGGAGGATTTTACCACACTACGATTGCCCATTTCACCCGTTTTGCGTTCCTGTGCCGAGGAGTTGCGCAAATCTCAGCATCTGGAGATGGGTGGACCTGCTGGTGGTAGTCATAACAACAACAACAATAATAACAACTATCAACAGAAAAACCAAAATGTGATACTCTCCCTGCACTCATCAGCCTCAGATAATATAGTTGGCGTTTTGAGGGATCTGGCCAATCTTCTGCATTTGACACCATCTCCGGGCATAAGCTGTCGCGTTATTGATGACAAGTCAACGCTGGAGAAGACGACAACGGACGCGACGCCAGAAGCAGGGGCAGCAGCAGCGCCAGCAGCAGGAGAGGATGGAGGAGGTGGTAGCGATACTGAAGGCAATCGTGAACGAATCAGTCAAAGTCATTTAAGAAAAATTCTCATGGGCAGACGTAAAATTTGCCGTGGCTGCGATTCCGCCATTGCGGCATTTGGTATTCGTGTACCCAAAGATGAACAATCACCGGAGGATAAACCCTCGCCACGGTTGGCTCAATTGCAGGCTCTATTGCCTGGCTATGTCCCACAGCCAGCCTATGACTATTTCTGTAGTCGCACCTGCCTGACCAAGCACAAATGGTCCACAACAAGCACAAGTGGTGGCCAACAAACAGATTCAACGGCATCCACGAAACCATCAGCATTGGCAAAAATGAAATTATCCGCCTCCGCCTCGCCCGATGAGCTACAGTCAAAGATCAATGAAATTCCAACGGCAAAGCGTAAATGCATTGTCAAGTGCTTTAGTGCCGATTGCTTTGGACCCGCCACCACGGCAGCGGAAGACAGTAAGGGTGCTGTGCCACCCAATAACACAGTCTGGGAAACTGGCGACTCTGGCCAACAGCAGCAACTGGAGGATACACGTCAATGTGTCTTTTGCAATCAACGCGGCGATGGCCTGGCCGATGGTCCATCGCGTCTGCTTAACTTTGATGTGGACAAGTGGGTAAGTGTATTTAACTTTCGATCCCCTTTCTTTGGATCTCTTATTGATTAGTTGATTCCCCAGGTCCATTTGAACTGTGCCTTGTGGTCGAACGGTGTCTATGAGACTGTTTCCGGTGCCTTGATGAATTTCCAAATAGCTCTACAGGCGGGTCTTAATCAATCCTGCAGCGCCTGCCATCTATTGGGGGCAACCATTAAATGCTTTAAATCACGCTGCAATGCCATATATCATTTACCCTGCGCCATCAAGGAGGACTGCATGTTCTATAAGAATAAATCGGTTCATTGTAGTGCCCATGCAGCCGCCGCATCATCCATCGGTGGTTCATCAGGCGGTTCAGGCTCCAATTCGGTATCTGGTTCAAGCGGATCGGGTTCTGCCATGGCCACAGGTGGCGGCGCGGCCGATAATGAGCTCAGCTCATTCATTGTCCATCGTCGGGTCTTTGTGGATCGTGATGAGAATCGTCAAGTGGCCACTGTGATGCACTATTCGGAGCTAAGCAATCTATTGCGTGTGGGCAACATGACCTTCTTGAATGTGGGACAATTGTTGCCGCATCAATTGGAAGCTTTTCATACGCCCCATCATATATATCCCATTGGCTATAAGGTGGTAAGTAATCTCAGGTGGATCCCAGTTCCAAAGAATATCAGTCACTTATCAATCAATCTTCTTTCATTACGCAGAGTCGCTACTATTGGTGTTTGCGACGACCGAATCGTCGATGCCGCTACATCTGCAGCATTGCGGAGGCCGGATGCCGTCCCGAATTCCGTATCTTGGTACAGGATACTGGCGACAAGGCTGAACCGGATCGTGAATTCCGTGATAGCACACCGACAGCCGTGTGGCAACAGATTCTGCAGCCCATTCAGCGATTGCGTAAGGTCCACAAATGGCTGCAATTATTCCCGCAGCATATCAGTGGAGAGGATCTGTTTGGTCTTACGGAACCAGCTATTGTTCGTATATTGGAGAGTTTGCCTGGCATTGAGACGCTAACCGATTATCGCTTTAAATATGGACGTAACCCGCTATTGGAATTCCCGCTGGCCATCAATCCATCGGGTGCGGCACGCACTGAGCCCAAACAACGTCAGCTTTTGGTTTGGCGTAAACCGCATACGCAACGCACTGCCGGCAGCTGTAGCAGTACCCAACGTATGGCCAATTCGGCAGCGATTGCCGGAGAGGTGGCATGTCCATATAGTAAGCAATTTGTTCACTCCAAGAGTTCTCAGTATAAGAAGATGAAACAGGAATGGCGAAATAATGTTTATTTGGCAAGGTAACAAACACAAATTAGGGGGAGGAGGGGAAGGAGAAAAATCATTCATCATTTTATCTCTCTCTTTCTCTAGGTCTAAGATTCAAGGTCTGGGCTTGTATGCGGCCAGGGATATTGAGAAGCATACCATGATCATTGAATATATAGGCGAGGTCATACGCACAGAAGTATCTGAAATACGTGAAAAGCAATACGAGGCAAAGGTAAATTTGAAACTCTCTGAAGATTATCTCCATAAATTGATTGATTGTTGTCCTTTCTCTGTTAGAATCGTGGCATTTACATGTTCCGCCTTGATGAAGATCGCGTTGTTGATGCCACTTTAAGCGGCGGTTTGGCTCGTTACATTAATCATTCGTGCAATCCCAATTGTGTCACCGAAATTGTGGAAGTTGATCGTGATGTGCGAATCATAATATTTGCCAAACGGAAAATTTATCGGGGAGAAGAGGTAAGTTTTTGAATTCGAATTAAACATCAACTCTATAGTTTCTATATAATTTTTTCATTGTCTGTTTTACAGCTTTCGTATGATTATAAATTTGATATTGAAGATGAGTCACATAAGATACCATGTGCCTGTGGAGCGCCCAATTGCCGTAAATGGATGAATTAGAATGCATCGTCAAAGCCAGCCAGCCAGCATGTGCGCCTGCCAAGATTACCTTCTATCATTCTCTCCCAAACCCAGTGAACAAAAATTGTTATAGCTTGATCAAAACACAAAAAAAAGAAGAGAACACGGCAATTTTATAGATTTCAATTTGTACTGCAAGAGCAGCAGTATGTATATAAGATTATATATATATATATATATATATATATATATGTACATATATATGTAATATTGTAATTAATGTAGAATGTGCCCACGAATGGCCAAAACATTGAAACCATTTTAGCTAATTTGATCCCATCCCCTCTCCATGTCCCCCCTCCATCACTGTATTGCCTGAAGGCCAAGTGTTTTTTTTTTTTTTGAAAAGATAGCTTAAATTTACGATCAAGATCAAGCTTCATTTATATATATATAATATATATATTATATATACATACTGTTAGTAATCTAAGCAAAAATTATAATTATATATATAATTTTTATTAATATAAAATAATAGACTCTCCCTGCTCCTTCTACACTTAACGACGATCTGCTGTCCACCACACAAAACAAAACAAAAACAAATAACAATTTAAAAAAGTAAAAACACTTTATTTTGATTAATTCGTTCGTGGGCACACTCTTTAGTGCCAGTCTGTGTGTGTGTGTGTTTGAGTGCATGCGTATGCGTGTGTGCCTTTGTTTAGTTTTAGTTTATAATTAAATGATCCATTATTTTCTTTTATGCAGCAAATGTGTGTGTGTGTGTGTGTGAGTGTGCGTGTGTGTGGCCCAAAAATGAAGTAAAACATGAAACAAATTATAAGCAAAGCAATCAGCAGGTTTACATCTTAACGTTTACCATTATTTTTTTTTTGTGAATCATTCAATTTATTTTATTTTTTAACTAGGTTTTTTTCAATATTAGTTCTTTTTTTAGTTTTCTAAGCAAATTATCTAATAGTTTTATTATTACATTATACATATTATGTACTACTATTCAATCAACTGTATTTTTCTCGCTAATTTTAAGTAAAACAAAACGTTTTTCTCTGTATAAATTAATATTGTTTTATTTATTTGCACTTGCGCTTTTCATTTTGTTGTGTTTACTGTTCTTCCTCTTCTATCCCTTATAAAACATAAATTAATTGAACAATGAGAGAGGATTAGGACGATACAATACAAACAAACTGTTTAATTAAAAATTTAACAATCTATAAATATCTGTATATTTATGTGTATGTAGTACAATGTAGATATACGAAAGATAAAACAATAACGATTTTATACAAGGTTTAGGGGTTTTCTTTTCTAATTACTAATGTATGTGCATATATGTACATCTCCATGGTTATACTTTTTTCCCACCATATCTTTTGACGATGGCGAACAGCTTTTGACAACTGACCATAAAGGCCAAGACGAGCATATCGAAATTTTTTATATACCATGATATATTGTACATTATATGAAGTCTACGGTTTTTGTCAAGAAATGTTTTATAAAATACGCTCATGCGATCGGCGTAAGTATCATCCGTTTCGTTTACATTGATTTTATGTAAACGTATAAAATCGGCTTTTTCCTGTGAAAACGAGGGAAATGGCAATAGATTAATATGTATATCATTTTTCTCATTCGCACTTACGTCGTAAAAGCGTTTGTTGTGCCTTGTCCAGAAATCAATGTTCCAGGCTTCTACTTCAAGTTGTTTTAGCCGTAACTTTTTGGCCAATTCCGTTTCATTTTTATCAATGTGACGAACATACGGCCGTAAATTTGATAATTTATCTGGCGGTCCTATATAATCACATTTCACCGCATGTGGATCCGGTCGCTCGGCCAAAGCACCCTGTACTACTTTAGGCCTTCTCCTCGGTGCGGCTGTTACATAGTGCTGTTATGATACAATTTGATTTCAATAAATAAGCATTTCCATTTCCTAAAACCGGGCATAAACTTACTTTGATGAATGGCGAAGAAATTTGCTTTCGAACTGGAAGTGCCAATGTCAGGCATTTGTGCATTTTAATAAAAACTTTTGAAAATAACACTTTATTAATAAATTGTCAGCTGGTGGTTGGTTCTAGAGTTGCCACTACGTCAATTAGGCAAATTCTTAGACTATCGATATCCGATATCACGCTATAGCGTGGCAACTCTGTGATTTGGCTGAATGTAAGAAGCATCGAGAAGCGTTAGCATCTTTCACATTTTTAGCATTAAACCAAAAAAAAAACTATAAGAAAGTAATGTCCGAAACGGACTTGGAGCAGACGCGCTTTGAAGGGGATCCAGATCCGAACCAGGATCAGCATCAATATGATGAACAGCCGTCCACCAGCAATAAATATGAATTGCAGCACAGAGCACGATCTCCACACACGCCGGTTGAGGATGTGGCGGATGAATTGAATACCAGTGGTTCAACTGAAAACTCGGATGGTTCTGGTACCACCACCACCGATGCAGACCAGTCAATGGAAGTAGAAAGCCATGTGGAAGAGAGCATAGATGAGGCAGATGATGATGATGATGGCGATGGGGATGACGATGATGATGGCGATGGTGATGCAGAAGGTGATGGCGATGCAGATGCAGACATTGACGCTGATCCAGGCGTTGAGGCTGATCCTGACGTTGGGGCTGATCCAGACGTTGAGGCTGATCCAGACGTTGAGGTTGATCCAGACGTTGACGCTGAGCCAAACGTTGAGGCTGATCCAGACTTTGAGGCTGATCCAGACGTTGAGGCTGATCCAGACGTTGAGGCTGATGCAAACGTTGAGGCTGATTCCGAAGCAAATGTTGAAGCCGATAATGAAGCTGATGTAGAGCGTAAAGGCGAAGCAGGTGTGGAGGGTGATGTCGAAGCAGATGTAGAACCTGAAGGCGGAGTTTATGTAGAACCTGAAGGGGATGTAGTTGTAGAACCTGATGGCGAGCCAGAGTTGGAGCCTTATGGCGAACCAGATGTAGATGATAATGGCGATGGAGAACCTCCAGCGAAACGAGAAAAGCGAGACGTATGCAGTCCCATCTCGGATGATGAAAGCAGCAACAGTGGCAGCACCTCAACTTCATCTGGTTCGGAAGCGAGTTCTCATTCCACTGATAACGAGGATGATTGCACCGAATATCCTTCACCAGCATCGCCTGTTACAGTTGTCTGTGTTGAGGATATGGGCCACTGTGAAGACATAAGTAGTCCGTCACCAGTGGAAGCCACTAATATTCAGGAGCCGGCAGAGAAGCACGATGAACTGCAGACGCCTATGGAGAACATAACAGATCTAACGAAAATAACAGAAGAAGTGCCAGAGACTCCAGCATCTCCCACTGATGAGGAACAGGCGGAGGTTGGCGTAATAGATCCATCATTTATGCGAGCTCGCTATGTTCAACCACCGATGCATCACCACATGCAAGATGATAGTGGGCTGCAACTGCAACATCAACATCATCAACAACATCAACATCATCAACAACATCAGCTTCAACAACATCAGCATCAACAACATCAGCATCAACAACATCAGCATCAACAACATCAGCATCAACAACAACAACAACAGCTGCAACTGCAGCAGCAGCAACAACAACAGCAAATGCTTCAACCTCGACTCGCACCACGAGATCCGCGACAAAGACACATGCCACCGCCTCTACCTCAGACACATTCCCAGCCTCATCCGTATGTTCATCCGCATGCGGTTCAATCAATATTTTCACCACCAGCACCAAAGCCGCCAAAGCCACCACCAACAACAGTAAGAAATCTTTTAAATGAAGACATTGAAACTATATCGGATGATAGTAGCGAAGCCGCCGATAGCTCCAGCGGTGATGACAACGATGACGACGACGACGACGACGACGATGATGATGATGATGATGACGATGATGATGATGATGACGACGATGATGACGAGGATGAGGATGATGACGATGATGATGTCATACTAATTGAACAGGAGAAGCCTTTGAGAGCATCACCACACTTTGGGATGGGAGCTGGGCTACTCAAAACGATTGATATCAACGAGAATCCCGACAAGATCTACTACATACGACGGGACGATGGCACCGTCCATGCGGGCCATGTCCTTCAGGCGCGCAGCACCGAGCAGTCATCAACAGTCCCGAACGAGTATTATGTCCACTATGTGGGTCTCAATCGTCGCCTGGACGGCTGGGTGGGACGACATCGGATCTCAGATAATGCCGACGATCTGGGTGGCATTACAGTGATATCGCCTACCAGTGATCAACCAAGCACCAGTCACCATCTACAACAACAGCAAGCAGCTGCCGCAGCGGCCGCCGCCGCATCCGGAGGAGGGCCATCATCCAAAGCTGATCCAATGGGCAGTAATGCTGCTATAGATCGTCATAAGCGTCGTGGCCAAAAGGATTACTATCTGTCAGCTTGTGAGAACAATCGTTACGATTACAGCGATCGTAAGATGACACGTTATCAGAAGCGACGTTATGATGAGATTAATCATGTCCAAAAGAGCCATGCTGAGCTAACTGCCTCACAGGCGGCCCTGGAGAAGGAGCACGAGTCCATAACTATGATTAAATACATTGACAAACTGCAATTCGGTAATTACGAGATAGATACCTGGTACTTCAGCCCATTTCCCGGAGAGTACGGCAAGGCGAGGACTTTGTATGTTTGCGAATACTGTTTGAAGTATATGCGATTACGGAAGAGCTACAGTTATCATCAGTATGAGTGCAAGCGTCGTCATCCACCTGGCAACGAGATCTATCGCAAGGGTAACATCTCAATCTTTGAGGTAAATGGGAAAGAGGAGCCGCTCTACTGTCAGCTTTTGTGCCTGATGGCAAAACTCTTTCTGGACCACAAGGTTCTGTACTTTGACATGAATCCCTTTCTGTTCTATGTGCTCTGCGAAATTGACAAAGAGGGTAGTCATATTGTCGGATATTTCTCCAAGGAAAAGATGCAGGAGAATAACAATGTGGCCTGTATTCTGGTGTTGCCACCTCATCAGCGCAAGGGTTTTGGTAAACTACTCATCGCATTTAGCTATGAGTTATCCCGGAAGGAAGGCGTTATCGGAAGCCCAGAGAAACCATTGTCCGACTTGGGGCGACTTAGCTATCGCAGCTATTGGGCCTATTCACTGCTGGAACTGATGAAGGTTCGCTGCTCACCAGAACAGACGACTATTAAAGAGCTCAGCGAGATGAGCGGCATAACCCAGGATGATATCATTTATACACTGCAATCCATGAAAATGATTAAGTACTGGAAGGGTCAGAATGTCATCTGTGTCACATCGAAGATGATAAACGATCATCTCCAACTGCCGCAATTCAAACAGCCCAAATTGACCATTGATCTGGATTGTTTGGACTGGAAGCCACAGAATGCTCCATCGACATCGTTTGCAGCTCAGGCCAGGCTACTCTAAGCATTGGACATACATACATATGTGTTATATATAATTTTTTTTTTTTTAATATATTTAAACCATTTTTTTTTATTATATTTAAACAATTTTTTTTTTTAGTTTTAAGGAATTTTTTTTTGTAATAATTAGAACAAGATGGTAAATTTGTCCGAAACATTGTTAAATCTTTTGAATGGAATGGAAAAGTGGTTTCTTATAGCGGCAAACATTTTTGGACCTTTCAAACAGCCCTCGCATTTTATTATCGATAAACACTGTTATCTAAATCAAGGAGTTGTCATAGATTGATTTACTTAAATTAAGTTTCAAGTTTTTAAGGCTCGAAATTCAAATTAAACTAAGGTTTAATTGAAGATAGGCTGAGAATAAATGTAAATGTAAATGTATGATGTAAAACTTGGAAAGAAATGCCAATCCATGATATATCTTATGCTAATCGTTTAAGCTGGTTCACATGGAACTAGTGAACTGGTTCAAAGGTAAAATTCACGTCACGGTTTTGTTTATACCCAGCGAATTGAAAAACGGAAACAATAACAAAATAAATTGCATCCCATGGATACTCCAGATTTAGTCACTAAAGGTATGTCAACGTCATCGAATCAAAGTGGCAAACGAAACTCTGTGGGTTTAGATTTCCAGGTAGCTGGCGTCTCAAGAAGTGGACGTGTGCGCAAAAAATCATCCAAACTTTTGGATTTCGAGTCTCCGGAGGAAATTGAGAGGAAAACAAAACGAATTCATGGCCATACCAGGCAGCCGGCACGATATTTGGGCCGAGGTAGACCGCCAAATGCATTAAAAGAACGCGAGCAACATCAACATATAACACTGGAATTGGATGCAGATCTCTCTATGGCATATGATGAGCAAGAATTGAGCATTACCTCCGAAACGGAAAACATACACACCACACACAAACACTCTGGATCGGCACATACACCTGCCCTGCTGATGAACTCGGACGAAGAGTTGGATACGCTGGTGCAGGATCTAGTAGAGGGTGTAGAGGCGGAAGCCACCAACAACAATGCGCGAGTACGGCAAAGCCTTTATATGCGCGAACAGTCGAACAAGCGGAAAGTGATCAAAGATGGCAAAATAGTCGTTACCAAGACGCAAAGAAAGGACAAGGGTAAATCTCGCTATACTGCCTACAGTCTTTGGGCTCGAGAAGTGCGTAAGCGAGATTTTCAGGATATGGGTAAATTTTATCCTCAATTGAAAAATTATTGAAACTGCTATGTGGAATTACATTTATTTGCAGACTTTTCCCAAGCTGCTCGCCGTCTCAGTGAGCTGTGGGCTAATGTATCCAACAAAGAGAAAAGTGCGTGGCGTCGAAAGGCCAAAATTCAGGCCACCAAAGCACGAACGCGGGAACGTAATGGACCAAATGCCTTGGCCAGCAATGGTACGACTACTACGGCTGCTGCCCCGGTAATAACTCATATGACAAATGATAGCAATAACTTTGTCAATCGTGCAACAACAAGTCGTACCAAAAAATTGGCGGCTGATCGACGTCAACATCCCTCCACATTCAACTCCTCCTCCTCCGCCGCCGCCGCCATACAGCCTGTATCAGTAGGTGGAACTTCTACAGATGATGCTACAGTGAGTAGCAGCGGTCTTATTACACCCATCAATACGAGACAAAGGCGCAGTGGCCGTGCGGCGACCCTAGCACCACGTCGTACAGTGGCTACTAACTCACCCACAACACTTAATACTTCAGATAGTAGTGCTGACATGAAGGCAGCAACTAGCAGCAGCAGTAACCAACTAAATCAGCCATCACCACCGACCAGCATTGAGGCAATCGATGCGGCGGCTCACCTTAAATTGCTTGGCGAGAGTTTGACAGTTATTGGAGAACGACTCAAAGAACAAAATGGCCATGTGTCCCTATCGGGCAGTTTATCCGTCCTGCTGGACAGCCTGTTATGCTCTATGGGGCCATTGCTCTGTATGACGACTCAGATACCAGGACTCGAGAATAAAGCTCAGTTGTCCACTAATCTGGCGACAACGCTGGATAATATAGCCTATGTAATGCCGGGTCTGTAGAAGATTTTAAAGAATTATATAAAAACTATTTACTTATGCTTCCACACGAAGATTTATGGGGGCCTAAAATCCCTTTAAAGTACAATGTATGAAAAGATTGCAAAATATTTATATTGTAATTTCAATCAGAATAAGATCAATGTTAAGAAACAAGTAAAATAGAAAACACTTTGAAACATAATTTTGTATTTTTAAATTAAATTCGCCGCGTAACAGAGAATTGTTTCGCCGCTGCAGCAAAAGTCATCAAGAGAGGCAATTTCTTCTAGTTCCGGCTTTACGATGTTTTCTCCATCCCTAGCGTCAGCGTTGCCAGACATCGGCATCATTCGTCGTTGTTATTATTATGTAAATTCCACAACAAAATTGAATTTAAATTGAATCACATCGGAAGCAATCAAAAGCAGAGCCGTTGCGGCAGCACAGTCGCTTTGAAAACAAAAAAAAAAAAAATAATCATTGGATCCCTCCGGTGATTCGATCTCAACAGATTTCACTTGGCCAATATTGGAATTTGGTGTTTTTGGTTTTTGGTGGGGACTTTCAAGATTGATCTTTGATTCTATGCTTGTTTTTTATTTTTCTTGTTTTGATGGTCTTAATGGTTAGTTTTTATTTGCATTTACAGACCCCTACCAGGTCAAGGTCTAGGTTTGAGCCCAAAAAGCAAAACTAAACTAAGATGGTTAAGCCTGCAGATGAAGCCGGAGTGGATGTTACCAAGACAAGTCCCAATTCCACACCCACTACCAATGCGTCAGGTGATAGTAATAGCAGCAGTCCAGCCAAAAATCCAAGCAGTGGAAGGCATCAATTGCGTCCTGTTAAATATGATTATGCCGATTCATTTGCCTGCACCTACATAGTATCCGTTGTGGCCGCTTCAATTGCCGAATTGGTTACATATCCATTAGATCTAACAAAGACACGACTGCAAATCCAAGGCGAGGGCGCTGCTCTGGTCAGTGCTGCCACCAGCACCAGCAATGTGAGTAGCCTCTATGTGCCTCTGTTTTGTGTGTTGTCTTGTTACCTTTTTACCCTTTGATTTCCATTCCATTTCATCTTTTACCCTCTCGCGCTTTTGTTTCCATATTGATGTGCATGGCAAGGGGGTAGGCCTAATTCCTCCCCCTCCTCCTGCCATCTTTCAAGCTATTCATCTTCATCTTATCGTATGTTTCATTTTGTTATTTTTCATTGCTTTACACTCATATAATTATAGATTGGTTTCACGATTTATTTGGGGGAGCGGCACACACACACACACACACATACGGACTGGGGGGCAGGTTCTCCGAATAAATCAACTAACTGATAAGATAACAGACTTTCAAATCTCTCTTCTATATAAAATATGCTTTGTATATATATATATCTGTGTGTGTATATAATATAATATTAATGCATGTTATTTCGGGAGTTGGAGATCCAAATCCATTTTAGCGATTAGCTGACCAACCGACAAATCAATCAATTAATCAAATCAATCATGCTTCATACGTTACTCAAGCTCAAGCGAATCAATTAAGATGGACATTTTCTAATCCTCTTTCACTTTGCCTTTCAAGCTAAAACAAAAATGTAGTGAAAAACTAACTAAAAGATCTCTTGAGATCATTATATCATGTAGGTTTAGAATGTCAAGTGTGTAGCCAGGACGAAATTTCCTCATTTTTCTTCAATTTTTTGAATGAATAACCCCTGCCTATGTCTTGTAGAAAGTATATAATATAGAAATCAAATTAATTTGGACCAAATACAATCTAGAAACCATATCCCTTATATAATCTTGCTATTCCTTCTTACGATATGTGTCTCCTGTGTATTATAATTTCTGTTTCTGCTTCTGGCTCCCGACTCCCAAATCCCTGTTCCTTCTGTTCTGGCTCTAATTGTTGCTATCTCATCTCATTTGTGTGTGTGTGTGTGAATCTCTGTTGTGTATCTCTCTGGCCATGAATATATATATGTACAATATATATATATATAAAATCAACCTACTACTACCTACCCATTACCAGATGCAATATCGCGGCATGATGGCCACCGCATTCGGCATTGCACGGGAGGAGGGCGCCCTCAAATTGTGGCAGGGCGTGACGCCGGCGCTCTACAGACACATCGTCTATAGGTGGGCAAACAAAAACCAAAACCAAAAAACAAAACAAAAACTATTTTAATACCCCAAAAAAAAAAGGCAAGCAAATCAATTGAAAGCAACATTAATTACTTAATCATTGTATAATCTATGAGAATCAATGCGACTCTATAATATACATATATATATCACCTTGCCTGGCATCCTAGACCACCAAACTAGCTGCTGCTGTAACATCCAACATCCAAGATGCAAGTTCTAATCCCAAAATCCTCCATCCAATATATCTCTCGATAGTGGCGTACGCATCTGTAGCTACGATTTGATGCGCAAGGAGTTCACCCACAATGGCAAGGAAGCTCTACCCGTATGGAAGTCAGCTCTGTGCGGTGTAACAGCTGGTGCTGTATCTCAATGGCTGGCCTCGCCGGCCGATCTTGTTAAGGTGCAAGTCCAAATGGAGGGGCGCCGACGACTGATGGGCGAACCGGCCCGTGTCCATAGTGCTGGCCATGCATTCAAGGAGATTGTCCAGCGTGGCGGCATTAAAGGCTTGTGGAAGGGTAGCATACCGAATGTCCAACGTGCAGCATTGGTCAATTTGGGTGATTTAACCACCTATGATACCATTAAGCATCTCATTATGCATCGCCTGAATATGCCCGACTGCCACACAGTTCATGTCCTGGCCTCAATCTGTGCTGGCTTTGTGGCGGCCATAATGGGCACGCCAGCGGATGTGGTAAAAACCCGTATAATGAATCAACCTACCGATGAATTGGGACGGTAAGTCAACTCAAAAGAGAACTGCATAATTCCAAATAATTGATATTTTAAACTTAACTTTTTCCTCAGTGGTCTACTCTATCGAGGCTCAGTGGATTGCTTGAGGCAAACAGTAGCCAAAGAAGGATTCGTGGCCCTCTATAAGGGATTTCTCCCCTGCTGGATACGTATGGCTCCTTGGTCATTGACCTTTTGGTTGTCCTTTGAACAAATTCGTAAAACGATTGGTGCATCTAGCTACTAGATACAAAGTAAAAAAAATCAAACTCTTGGTCCAACTCAGACCAAAATCGCGAACCCGACATGTATATACCGAATCATATATGTTTATGCACATTTATGCAAGATTTATATATACATATATGTGTATATAAATATACATAAACACACGTACACACGTAGTATATATCTATATCTATATATCTATATATATTATAAGCTCTATTTTTTTAGCCTGTTATTAGGGATAAAACACCAGGTTCCTTCCTTATACAATTATACAAACAAATTATTTTCGTTTCCTTTGTTGTTATTCTTGTTGCTTTGTAAATGAACTTAAAAAAAAGAAAGAAGAAAATTGATTTATTTTTAATAAATATATTTTTTGGAAAATACAAAAAAACGAAAATCTTACTCCATCAATCTCCTGTTTGTTTTAAGAAACTTTCAAAATATTCTTAATTCGAGTTTTTAATTTCAAACGAAATCTTAGCTTTGAATAAATTCAACTTAACGAGTTTGATATGGGGAAAGAATTCATTTAAAGAAAGCATTATAACAAAGAAAAAAGTACGTAATTTACATTTTTTTTATATTTTATTTTATAAAAATACTTATTAGTTAAACAAAAAACCCTTCATTGAAAAATAAATAGTGAAGAAACTGAATATTAATGTGTTTAGTTTTCCTTTACAACTTTCAATTTGAAAAATGGACAACTACTTTATTCTATCGAATCCATCTATTTATCTAGATTTGTCTATTTCTAATATAACGCCCTTTATTTGAAATTTAAAGCCCATTAAGTATTACGAAACGAAACGGAATGAAGCAAGGGATATAACTCGGTTGTTGATCCTAAATATTATAAGTGAACCCAATGTATAGTGTTTACGTGCGTACGTGGCCTAACGGCGTAGTAAACTGAACCAAAGATCAAATTTGTGAAATACACAGTGTATAATTCTTTTTGATCAATTAGGAAAATTAGTTGCAAATTGATATAAATTAAATACATCTCATAATTAGAATTAAATTTCGGGATGTTTACAGGCAACTTGAAATTTTTATTAAATAATTTGGGACTTAGTTGGCTAAGTTAAATATACGGAATGTTACAAACTTAAATTTGATAAATTGCTGCATATATGTATTTGCAATTAACATTTATTGACTTTTTTACTTATCACAACAACATAAACATTTTTTTTTTCTTTTTTTCGTTTTTAAGTTAAAGCGGAAATTGGTAGAGGGATGATGGCTCTCAGGTGGAGACGGACAATTTTAGTAGCAATTCTCGACGATTTGTATCCATGGTTTGCAGAAATCCTTGCACCCGTTCGCTATACAAATTTGTGGATTTTGCCAAATGTGAGGCATTTATACGCTCTGATCTCTTGAGTTCATTTATTTGAGATCTATCGCGCTGGAAAGCCAAAATCGAGCCAAGGAAATTCCAAATTGTGATCTGTGGCCACAGGACATTAGTGAAATACAAGACCGAATTGCTAAGCTAAGGATCGAGAAAGGAATGATTAAAATTGATGCAACATTTAGTTGGATGTAATATTCTTACCTGCCACATCATAAAGTCACTCAATCTAGACTCACCGGAGGTGCGAAAAACTAAATCAGGTGGTGGAGAATGTCTAGTGTACATGCATTCCTCCAGTAAGCGTTCACTAATATCCTCACCAGTAAGATGACCTTCCTCGCCGAGTTCTAGAACTGTTTTCACTGCTTGTGTGATTTCATCGCGGGATGTGTACGAGAATGCCACGTTCAGAAAGAGTTTATCGTTGTGCTCCGTCCTTAGCATTGCCAGTGCTATTAGTTTTTGCAGATCCAGCGGTAAAAGCTCAATATTTCCAATCACTCGTATCCTTATGCCATGTTCATTTAAACGGTCCGTCTCGTCCAGAAGTTTACAAAACTTTTCGCGCGCCAAATTAAATAGTCCCTCGACCTCTTCGCTGGAGCGTTTAAAGTTCTCAATGCTGAAGGCAAAGGTAGTCACCTCCCGTATGCCGATGTCTAGGCACCAACGTAGACAGTCAGCTAGTTTGGCAAAGCCCATGGAATGCCCTTCGATCTTATCAATATGCTGTGACCGGGCAAATCGTCTGTTGCCGTCCATAACAAAGGCTACATGATGCGGAATGTGGGCGCAAGCTCTCAGGGAGCGCATAATGGTCCGCTCCAGCCACGTATACTCGTACTCAGAGACCCACGACATCGTCTTGGATACCCTGTAATAGAACACTTGGGCGTCTTTTGTTGCTATTAAATAATTTTACTCTTGTGTCTTGTGATTGCCACATCGGGTATCATCGATGTCACAATTATCGATATCGATAATATCGCTATATGCTACATACTAAGCAACCCTGCTCGTTTGACAGCCAGTTCTGCCTTCTTTTTTAATTTCCGGTTCACACAAGTGGTTAGTTTTCGACAGCTCCCAATATTTTTTTTATATAAATGAATATTTTGTGAAATAAATTCAATGCGATAAACATGCACTGTGTAGAAGTAAACAAAAGCCTCTTGCAAAGAGAATCTATCCTTCACATTGGCTGTCTTTAATTTGCTCTGTGCCAATTTATCATTCGTGTTTTTATTGTTTTTGTTGATAAAAGCATTTGTGTTCTGACATTCTCGCTCTTCACCCTCAAACAGTTGCTGATCTTTTAACCACATCAGAATGGCTCCTAGAAAGGCTAAAGCTCCCAAGGAAGAGGTGCAGGTCCAGCTGGGACCACAGGTTCGTGACGGTGAGGTCGTCTTTGGAGTTGCCCACATCTATGCCAGCTTCAACGACACTTTCGTCCATGTCACCGATTTGTCTGGTCGTGAAACCATTGCCCGTGTCACCGGAGGCATGAAGGTGAAGGCTGATCGTGATGAAGCTTCCCCCTACGCCGCTATGTTGGCTGCCCAGGTAAGAATCATTCTGCACCGCTGTTGGGTTTGAAAGCTGTATCGCTAATTTAATCAATTCTTTTAATTCTAGGATGTTGCTGAGAAATGCAAGACCCTTGGAATTACAGCTCTTCACATCAAGCTGCGCGCTACCGGAGGCAACAAGACGAAGACGCCTGGACCCGGTGCCCAGTCGGCTCTGCGTGCCCTGGCTCGTTCATCGATGAAGATCGGTCGCATCGAGGACGTGACACCAATCCCATCCGATTCTACCCGCAGGAAGGGCGGTCGTCGTGGTCGCCGTTTGTAAACAGGCGCCAGACAAAGTAAACCGAAGGAAAACTGCATATGTTTATGTATGTACAATAATATAGTTGTTTGTGTGCATAAGAACATAAAAATAAAACTGGTAAAACTTAAGTAACCAAAATTTTATGTGTTGCCAGTTGTCGCGGCTCATTATTTTTCTTATAGTGAAAGTCCATAAACTGCTTTCAATATATTTTAAGAATAAATAAATTTGCCAAATTGAATTTTTCGGCAAACGCACGGCAGAGTTGTCATGCAGTCGCACTTAACTAGTACATATGTGAATCGATAACAAAGTTCCCATCCCTGAATAAAAATCTAAATACAGCCCTGTCAAAAAGTTATCGCAACAGCACTGTGTTGTTTTTGCTCTCTTTTTCGTATCCGGTTCATGCAATTGGTTGGTTTCAAATTGACTAATTTTTATTTTTTTTTGTGAAAATAAGACGGCTTCCAAAACAAAACGCCACAAACGTAAACATGCAACGAGTAGTATATTCCATTAGCCATAACAATGGAAATTTAAAGAAAACTTATGTGAATGAACTTTGCCGATTCCATTGAATTACTTTTGTGAATTTTTTTTTTGTTTTGGTGCCAATATTATTTTCTTGTTGTGATTTTAAGAAATACGAACTGTGTCTGAACTTTGTGCTTCTTTTGCCCTTAAACAGTTTGCTGATCGACAATAAACTACAGAATGGCTCCCAGAAAGGCTAAAGCTCCCAAGGAAGAAGTGCAGGTCCAGCTGGGACCACAGGTTCGTGACGGTGAGGTCGTCTTTGGAGTTGCCCACATCTATGCCAGCTTCAACGACACTTTCGTCCATGTCACCGATTTGTCTGGTCGTGAAACCATTGCCCGTGTCACCGGAGGCATGAAGGTGAAGGCTGATCGTGATGAAGCTTCCCCCTACGCCGCTATGTTGGCTGCCCAGGTAAGAATATATCTGCACCCTTGTTGGGTTTGAAAGCTGTATCACCATTTTAATCAATTGGTTTTCATTCTAGGATGTTGCTGAGAAATGCAAGACCCTTGGAATTACAGCCCTCCACATCAAGCTGCGCGCTACAGGAGGCAACAAGACAAAGACCCCTGGACCCGGTGCCCAGTCGGCTCTGCGTGCCCTGGCTCGTTCATCGATGAAGATCGGTCGCATCGAGGATGTCACACCCATCCCATCCGATTCTACCCGCAGGAAGGGCGGTCGTCGTGGTCGCCGTTTGTAAGCGTGCGCCGCTCCTGATTTGCTTGATTCTCTGCTGTTCAGAAACAATGAAATGTGTTGCGCTGATTTTGTATATATCTATAAATTACACCTAATAATGTAGTAATACAAAATGGAGAGAAGATTGCAATTTTTAATTCATTTTGCTTATGAAGGGGGGGAATTGGGTATACAATGTCATTTGTTATATTGGCCATCTTTCGTGGAGTTGTTGGTTGATAGCCGATTGCCAGTGTTTACAGACAATCTGGCCAATATCGATAGAAATATCGCACATTCGATAGCTATGGAATTTTTGTTGTATCGATTTTCGCTGAGAACAGCCAGGGGGGAATATAGCAGCGCCCCTAACGAATCCCAGATCTAACTTCTGGCAACGCTGCATACAACAGACGACGGATTTTGCAGAAATAAAACGCGTTCTTGGGTATACATTAGTACTCTAATGACTATAACTTCACGAATTATTAATATCGGAAGTGCTTAAAGTTGTCTCCCGCATGAATTGAATATTGAACAAATAACCACAAGTTGTGAAGTTCAATGCACGAATTATATATTTGGTTATAATTCGTGTGGATAAGTGTGTGTGTGTGTGTGTGTGCGCGCACTAGTGTAATTGTGTGTGTGTGTGTATGTGAATTCCTTATTTGCAAAAAAAAAAAACGAAACGAAGAGAAGAAAAAAAGAGACGAAATTTTTTGGCTTATGGATAAAGGAAAATGGAAATACTTATTCTTGATAAATCTTTACTGCAGTTGCTCATTCATTGACCACCAACAGCAGCAGCACCAGACCAGGAGGCGGCGGCAGTAGGTCGGGCAGGCAACGTCAAGAAGAGAGCTGGGCCAGCCAGCGAGCGAGCGAACGAGTGAGTGAGTGCGAGTGTGAGTCAAAGTCAAGTGTTTGTTGTTGTGAAATTTTTCGTCTCTGTTTCTTCTCCAGTTAAATCTAAAAATCAAAATTTTCAATTAAATTTTCCATTACCAATAACAGCAACGGCAACGACAATAACAAGAAAGGCCCAAGCAAAGACAAAAACCAAAGTCAAATAACAACGAGAAAGCAAATCACGAAGGCGGCCCCCATCAGCAGTAGCAGCAGTCAGCAGCAGCAGCAAAAGAAGAAGCGGAACCCAAAAAGAAAACTTGTTTGAAAAAAAAAATTTTTTTTTCAAAGAACCGAAACAGAAAAAGCAAAAGCCAAAAGAAGAAGAAAACGACCGACCCAAAGAAGAAGCGTGGATTGCTGGATTTGCTGGTGGATCTCGGGCATTGTCCGTCGTACATCATCC